>NW_009733093.1:573-850 GCF_000703405.1 Apaloderma vittatum | reverse complement strand
TAAGAGCTGGCGCCCGTTCGTCACTCGGGGTGAATTATCCCGGTTTTTTTGCTCCCCCAAAATTAATGATTTTCATCCTCCCCAAAGGAAAGCTCCAAAAATCCTGGGTTTCCCCTCACTTTTCCCCAATTACCCGCTTTAATCCCACAATCTGTGTCACCAAAGCGCCGGCATTTCCCCTTTTTTGCAGGTTTTTGCCCCCAAAGTACCAGGTTTTCCCTATTTTTGCCGATTTTCACCCTGAAAACACCAGCTTTTCCCCTATTTTTGCAAATTT
>NW_009733093.1:0-355 GCF_000703405.1 Apaloderma vittatum | reverse complement strand
TCCGCTATTTTTGCAAATTTTCACCCTGAAAACACCATGTTTTCTCTATTTTTGCAAATTTGTGTCACCAAAGTGCCTTTCCCCCCCTACTTTTTGCAGATTTTTGCCCCCAAAGCACCAGTTTTCTCTATTTTTGCAGATTTGTGTCATGAAAGTGCTTTTTTCCCCCCTATTTTTTTCAGATTTTTGCCCCTAAAGCACCAGTTTTTCCCTATTTTTGCAGATTTCCACCCCAAAAGCATCATTTTTCCCCTATTTTTGCAGATTCTCACCCCCAAAGCCCCCCTTTTTCCCCATTTTTGCAGCTTTTCGCCCCGAAAGCGCCGATTTTCCCCCGATTTTCGCGTCTCGCCCC
>NW_009733092.1:7511-16642 GCF_000703405.1 Apaloderma vittatum | reverse complement strand
TTTTTTTTTTTTTTTCTTCTTCCTAAAGTGATTGTGGCAGTTGTGGTATTCTTGGCAGCCTTCTGGGTCTATAAGAAATTCTTTTCACAAAATGGGTGAGTAAGCCTAATTATTATTATTATTATTATTGCAAATTTCTAAATGACTGAGCAAAAGCAGTGCTAACACGTACATAAGTTTCTTGAGCTTTACCTGCCCTTTCTGTTTCAAATGCCTGATGTGAGCTTATCGCAGCAGCTGACAGGAAGCTAAGGTGCCTAACAATCTATTTGACTTTGGGTTTGTGCCTGCTGTTCAGGCGAGCTGCTAATTAACACTTGCACTAATTTCAAGGAAGGAAAATCGCTCTTCTAAACCTTGTATTTGGCCCAGGTGCTCTTGCCAAGGAAAGTCTGTTTGCCTCTGCTCTAAAACATGTCAGCTGGCCTCTTAAAACCAGTGGTTGTATTGGCTTGTGTGAGCTTGTGCTCTTTTCTTGCTTGCATTCCCTCTGGTGACACCAGATCTCACAGCCTTTTAAGAGCCACGGTGGTTTTTGTGACCTGGAACCCTTGGAGTTGAGCTAAGGAGCTTCCTCTCATCCACACCATGTGTACCAGTGGTAGCGCAGGGTCACTGGAGAACCACGGTGTTTTGTGTTTAGGGCCAGAAGCACCTTGAAAACAGAAGTGGGGAAAAAAACCTGACCTAATTCAGTGTTCCTGTGCTGTTTGAAACAGCACATAGTCAGCTTTACTCCTAGAAAGTTGAATGTGTAGATCCACCTCAGTGTGTGGTTTTTTTCCCCTGCAACAGCAATGATTGGTGTCCCCATGTTACAGACTTGCAAAATCAATTGTGAAGTCTTAGATGCATAAGTAGCAGTATTCTTCTGGTTTTAATGAGACACGTAGGGCCTTTGGAACTTTATCGTCAAACAACTGATGGTTGTGTTTGCTTTCTCATGGAAGGGTGGCAGGAGATTTAAATGCCTCTTTATGCATCACTTCTTGCCGTGATACCTTATTTTATTTTCTTGAGAAAAAGCCTGTTTTATTGGAAAACTTGTTTGTACTATGCAAAATACTGAAAATTCAGAGCAAGTTAGGTGATACAAATAGAATGTTATGAGAAGCATCTCATCAAAACTGACCGACTTTTTAACAAAACCTGTTGGAATTCACCTAGGGTGGGTGAAGCAAAGGAAGAGATGCTATAAATAAAGCAAACCAGGGGAAGTATTTCTGTGGTTCAGACTTGTAATGAAGTACACAAGGTGCTACTTGGGGAGAACCTTGAAGCTTGTGAAGTTTTAGCCTTAGTATCTTCCACGTATCTTTGCGAGGGCCAGAGTGGCCCTGTCAGCAGCGGGGCTATGTACCTGTGTGCTGCTGAGTAACTCGGTGCTTTTCAGCAAATGCTTTTCATCCACAGCTTGGAAAATCTGCCGCCTGGGTGGTCAGGGTAAGGGGACACGGGAGGTAGTAGTGTCAGGGCAGCGCTGTCTGCCTTCATCTGCGGAAAGACCGCTCGGGGTGTAGAAAGGAGGAGGGACCTTGAGCAACAGCCTGAGCAAATCAGTGTTCTATTCCTCAGGATTTTACATGAGAAGATTTATTGTGCCCAGCACTTTCCTTAAGCTTTCCTGCTGTCAGCATCTGACTATTCAACTCTTTCTTGTCTGAAACGCCTGATCTAATCTCCTTTTGTTAAGGCCTGGTTTCCCTGTTTCGTTTTCTGGGTGCCCTGATGCAGCTGAGTGTTTGTGAACAGTTGTGCTTCCGGTGCCCCACACTTGCTGGGTTGTACTCTTCAGATTGCAGCAGAAATCTTTTCTTGCCCTCTCTTCCTTGTGCGTTTAATTTGACAGTTTTGTAGGACATTGAATTAGACCTTTTTCCCCTTCTGCTGTTCAGCTCGTATACAGTTGATGAGACTTCAAAGGAAGCATGTATTTTAAAAACTAATGTGGCAGCTGAGATGGAAGAAACTGCACAAATGAATTAATTGAATCTTGAAAAGGTATACACTTTCCACTTAATTTGGACTTTTGCAATGAAGCTTCAATGTCTTTTTTTATTACGGTTTACTTCCAGTTTTTGGAGGTGTGTGGAATCTAGCTACTTGTGAACCTCCGTTTCCGATAGGGAAAAGCTATAATAACCGCTCATTCCTTTTGGGAAAATAGGATATATTGCATAAAGAATTATCAATCAGTGTCTCCAGTGATAGCTTCCAGGCATTGCATATCACATGTCTTTGTTTTGGGTTTTCTTTAAAGACTGAGTAACATATGTAGTTTCTACCTTACAGAAGATACGTACTCAGTAGAATGTTTGCACCTGGTTCATTAACGCTGAAAACCACCTTTGCTGCGTTACACAGACACTAGAATTATGAAGGTCGCGTGCATCCCTTCGGAGAAATACAGATTGCATCTCTCTCAGAATTAGTGATTCATCTGTGTTTCCAGGTCTCTGGAAGAAAAAATAAAATAAATAAATGAAGGTGCAAACAAGGGCTTTCAATTTAAAGACCTTCTTTTTAAACCTTCTAGTTAAAAGGTGGTTTCTTTTTCAAATTCAGAGTTCTGGAGCCCTGAAAAGGGTTGCTTCTTTGGAACAGATTTCCTCTCCTACGTTTTTAGTGCACTAGTCAGAGGCATTTGGTGGCAGTTGGGATTGCTCCTGTGCTTGAGTAGGGTCAAACTAGATCTTGCATCAACCTGACTCTTCAAACCTTGTTACAACAGAACAGATTTTAAGACAGGACAGCTTAGCCTGACTATTCCTGGTCAGTATTTTGTAATTTCTACCTTAACAGATAGGTTTTGCACTGCAAATACTTCTGTAAAGCAGTGTCTTCATTTGTCACTTTCCTCCATTGCACAAATTCTGAGAAGATTATAATTGAAATATTACATCTCTTATTCTAACTTAGTGCAAAGGTCTTTCCAAACGCATAGTCTTGGTTTTATATACTTTTCAATAAGTGATTTTTCAGTATTTTTGATAAGTTTGAGATGACACGTATGAAAACTAAGCTTGGACTTTCTTCCAAAGTAATGCATTAAGGAGTATCACCTTTATCATTTCTAATTGGAATAAGATTAGTTTTCTAGGTCAGTTGAGCTTGGTTTTGGAGAGTCAAAAAGGAATTGAGAGAGAGAGAATAGGGTTCTTATTTGCAGTCTTACCTTTTGCACGTGAAAATGCTAAGAGAAACGAATGATCTGTATATGTACACACTATTAACCCCTGAGCTTTTGTTATGGTATCGGGAACTCCCTAGAGAGGTGGAGTAATAGTGCAGAGGTTTGGAATGGGAATGATCTGGTGGGTGAACGGAAGTCTCCTCAGTCTGGCAGTTGCTTAGTAAAAAAACGACAAATAATGATTTAGTTCCCTGGTTTTACCTCTTGATTTAATGATAAAACTAAGGATGTACGTTCAGAATAAATATAAAAACCGATTTAAATGTAAAATCTCTGATTTGCCTTGTTTTCTTGTTTGTAGGAAGCGTGACAGCACACCATGTACTGCCGAATATAAGACCTGTAAAGCATGAATATGCGCTTTTGGGGGGAAGGTGTGGAGGGAATTTGCAGTCAAATATACCTATTGGAAATGAAAAATGATTGCACTCGCATTGAGTTTCTGTAGATGAAAACCTTATACTGTGTCTTGTACTACTGATTAACTGTAGTAGCAGATTATTAATAGAGTGAAAAGAATATCTATATCTGCTTCTCCTCACGGGCCACTTGTGTTGTCTTTTCTACGTGTGTGAAACGGTCTTAAAGGCACGTCCGTGTGGCGAGCACGAGTGTCTGTCGGCAGAAGTATCACTGTCTCGGTACCTGCTGCTGCCGCCTCCTGCCTTCAGTGCTACCTCTTTTCTTACAGAAGGACTGTCCAATATTAGCTCTGCTCGCTAAAATCTGAATGCTCTTCCTGTTTGTTTTCTTTTGCGGTTGAGGTGATATAAATGATTGTTGTCTCTTGTATTCTGAAGTGTTTTGTTATGAATTTCCTTAAGAGATTGGTGCCATTTAAGGCTCTGTCTGTTTGAAACTATCACAGTTCAGATCTTATATGCTACCTCTTTCTGTGCCAAAGTTGTTTTTTTTCTATATCCAATGAACTAAAACGTGCCTTGAAATCAGAGTTCTATAGCTTTTGCATCGCCTTTAAGAAGGACACAAGCCATACGTGTTTCTGGCTCTTGATATAGTCCCAGAAGGACTGCAGTGGATTTGTTGGAAGGTACCTAATTAAAGGAACTGCTGAGGAATCAGTGGTAGCCATCTCCTGTCAGGAGTAAAGTATGAGTTCCTTAGGATGCTTGATTTTTATTGAGCTTTGATCTGGGTTTCCGAGATAATTTTGTCGCTTCTCAGGATAGGAAGAGCGCTGTGTGCATCTAGCTTCCTTGCCTTTTTTTTTTCCTACTTGAAATCATGTATTCCACAGATAGCTTTTCAACTCTCTGTATGCAGACTGTGGTGCTAAATCCAGCTCCGTAACGCTAGATTTAGCATCGGATTTCTGTTGAGAAACAGAAGCCTTTCCCTGTCAGACTCCCTTCTCTTTTCTTGCTCGAGGAAGACCAAACCAGCTCAGTTGGGGGAGTGGAGGAATGGGTGTTCTGGCAGTGGCAGTAGTTGTGGTCTTTTCAGGTAGCTGCTTGCTTCTTGAAGTGTTCAGTCACAACTGTGACTCCAGGAGCTCCTGTCTCAGCATTTTCCATGAATTGAGACTCAAA
This sequence comes from Apaloderma vittatum, assembly GCF_000703405.1. Lineage (NCBI taxonomy): Eukaryota > Metazoa > Chordata > Aves > Trogoniformes > Trogonidae > Apaloderma > Apaloderma vittatum. Next base: position 11,899 of record NW_009733092.1, on the reverse strand, counting down.
GCTGCATCAGTAGCCTCTACTTTAAATGCATAGTTGCTTCTTCCAATCCCTTATTAAAACCAAAAAGCTTTCATTAGGTCAGGTTTTGGCTTTGGGAATCTCTGAGTTTGCTGTCAATGTACAGGCAGCTCATAAGAAACATTTTCCCAGAAAAAAACAAACCCAAATTGCCTCACTTGATGGCTGTGGCAGCATTTTCTTGCTTCTCGGTGGTAGGTGGGCGCTGCTCGCCAATTCCAACAACCTGTTTGTGGAAGAACTTAGAACTCTTCAGGGTGTAGTAGGGTTTTTTTGGGACAGTCCTAGTTGTATCCTCAGAGTTCATTATGGTCTCTGGTTATTAAAAAGGAGTTTTGGCTGCACGGGATGACTCGCTGTTCCTTGCTGAGCTGACACCTAGTTTGGTAATTGTTGGAAAAGGCTGTGATAAGCTCCTGGGAGTTGAGCGTGTTGGTCACTAGCTAGCTCGGTTCTGTGTGGCATCTGCAATGTTTGAAAATGTGCTGGAATGCCCCTAATGCTGAAGTGAAATAACTGTAAAAATACGGTCTTATTTTTACACTTTTTTTTTTTTCTGGATGTAAAGACTAGTGATGACTTGTAATATTGCAAATAAAAATGTTAAATTATTTAGCAGTAAGTGTTTGTCTTTCATTCATCATGTGGTAAGCAGTTATTCTCACGTTACTCTTAAGATGATTTTTCGTGTCCCGTTGTACCGGTGGGTGGTAAATATTGAGATAGAAGTTTGCAATTTTTGCATGGAATTACTTGCTGGTAGCATAGAGAATGTGTTTTAATTTGCTGAGCAGCCTTTTGGGGGCTCTTTTGGAATTGCGGAGAATTTCCCAGAACCTTCAGAACCTCACAGCGTTCACTCCTGAAAAACTTGATAAAAACTTGGTGGAGAAAGAGGCAGGTTATCACGTGGCTGCTCTGCTGTCACACTAAATCAAAAGCAAAGCTGAGAGAGTGTTCTGGCACTTGTATCCAGCATGCGACAGATCTAATCCTTAGGGAATATAGCTCAGGCGTTTTTAACTAACATGTTAAGTAGAATGTGATTATTTTTATTTGTATGAGGTTTGTACTGAAAATGCACTTGGTTTTCTTTGCAAAGAAATGTGTGGAGTCAGCTGCCTTTTAGAATGAAGCCTTCCAGAGAGTGCAATAGAACAATAACTAATATGACACTTTTTTTTTTTAATTTACCCTTGTGATACTCAAAATCAGTTGGTGTGAGCTGCAAACGATGCCAGTTGTAGAACTGTGTGAAGTTTGGGGAGTGCAGTGAGCATTGATGGGATAAGCAGCAACCAGGCAATTTGACTTAAACACTACAGATTAATTTGTCCTAATTTGCATTAATTCTGCACCAGGTTTCTAAAACTCATGAATTAATTCATCTTGGAATCCGGAACTGATAATTGAGAGTCGTGAACTTTGTGTTAAGAAGGCTGCCTGCAATAAAAATGTGCTGTTGCCATCTGCTGGTAAAACGAGTGATGTGGTGGGAGTAACAAACCAGGTACAGCATTATAGAATTTATAGAATAGAATATTATCTAGTTTAATGTTACGTTGTGTGCGGTGTCAGTGGTGTGTAAACTTCGCAGTGTAACACTTAAAATCAGCGTAAATGCTTGTTTCTGAGCGTGGTTCATCCGCAGTGGTGCAAATGGGGCTGGGGACGGAAATGAAGAGACTTGCAGCACTTTAGATCTCGTCCAGCAGGGAAACGTGTTAAATCTGTCTACCTGAGACAGAGCCCGATACCGAGTAGCACACAATTTTATTTAAAAGGAAAGAAGAAATAAAATGGGAGTAAAGAACAGGTTAAGGCAAACAAATAGCACATGGAGTAGAACTGGTGAGCAGGTTGGAGGTGGCTGTGCTCTCACGCACGGGCCCTGGCTTTGCTGGAGTTGCAGAACCTTAATGTCTGAGCAGACGCTTCGCTCGCTCTCTCACCATCCCTCCCAGGTGAGCGTGATGCTGCCTGTCCTCCTTTTGGGCGGGACGTTCGGCCTGCAGGTGTAACTTCAGGTCAGAGAACTGAAAAGCGTTCCGTGACGGGTCTGGGGAGCAAGGTCGTGCTTCTGGTGGTGTTTATTTTATAAGGACTTGGGGGGGTGGGGGAATGAAGTTTTCCGTTACTGTTGCTTTTCCCCCTACATCATAACCGATTTCAAATGGTGCTAGACAAAAACTGAGACTCTGAACACCAAGAGAAATCGGTCAGCCTGTGTAAGAGACGTTTTCCTGGCTCAGAGAAGAATCCTCTTGCAGATGGCAGCTAGGCACTCTGTACTCTGCGGTGGTCTGATCAAACGCTTCGTCCACACAGCGATCGTCTTTTCTGTGTGTAATGACATGTTGGGCAGTAGTGAGGGCAAGCAAAAATAGTTGGTGCTTCGGTTTAGTGGTTTGGATGCAAGGGTGTAGAAGTCTCCTGAAACAGCGAGAAACCTCAAGAATAATCCTAGAAAAAGGAGGAGGTTCTGCGCGTACCAGCGTGACATCATCGTGATTGCTGAAGGCACTTTTGTGTGTGAACAAATTCTTGGAGAGAAGGTTGGGGATTGCAGAGCAAGTCTCTGGGAGCTATGGAATGCTGGTTCTGTGGTGACAGAGTCCCCAAGCACAGAGTGGAAACACGTTTGCCCTGAGTTAGTAAATTAAATGTCAGGGTCCCAGTGATCATATAATGAAGGAAACAAAGTGCCTGTCAGGATGCGAGAAGTACTGCGTTGGTTTTCATGCAACTCTCGGATCACTTTACTCTGGACAACTTGAGCTCAATATCCATTGTTTATTAAGGAGAAATACATTTGAGGGAAGCTGTTCCTGTTGTGGCCCTGGCTTGAGAGGGTGTATACAGTGGTTGTCTAAGTGTCTAGAAATCAGATGATGTTACAAAGTGGATGGCTGGCAAAAAAAAATAACCGTTGGAAAAAGAGTTGTTTTAAAGAGTGAAGGCCGTCGGTGAAGTTAGCAGCTGCTTGGTCTCCTCCCACGCTGTAATTCTTGCTCCTAGAACACTGATTTCAAATGGTGCTAGATACAAAGTGGGAAAATCTAAGCCACCATGTGAAACCAGCTTCCAGAGGAAGACACATCTGGTGTGTGGCTGCAGGCTGAGAGAGAAAATCCTTCTTCTCCACCGTACCTAGAGAAAAATTCATTTATTTAATTTTATTAGAAAGCAAGACAGTTAACTTTGGATTAGTTACTTTATCAACACACTTTTTTCTTCTTTTTTTTTTTTGGCAGCTTGTGTATATTTGAGGCTCATGTAGGAAAAATTAAATACGTGATGAAGAAACCCATCACTCCGGAAATGACTCTCATTTCCTTTCGTAGCCAGGTGGGATATACTGAAGCTCCTACCAGCAAGTAGTGAAAAGGGTCTGACTTTGTCGTGCAGAGTGTGGTACTGATGGGGTGGGGGAAGGAAGCTCGTGTTGGACAGGAACGCTTTTTTCATGCCATTGCACATAGAAACAGGCTAAAAACCTCCTTCTGTCCAAGGTCAGGAGCGCTCTGGCTTCCATCACTTGCTCGTCTCAGCATCATCAGAGAGGACAGGGCAGATCAGGTGCTTTTTGGGACAGGGAAAGGAAAAGAGACTGTCGGGATGGAACATCCTATGTCAGCTGGATCGCGTGGCCCGCCAACAGCACGCTGCCAGGAAGCAAGGAGTTGGCAGATTTTGGTGAGATAAGTTTGAAATTCTCTAGGGACAACAAAAGCAAATCGCGTGGGAACTGCTTGGAGTGCGGGTCGGAGCAAAACCTACAAAGGGAGCGTTTGCAAATCTTAACTGTAAATGGTTCAACAAAAGTTGTCGAGGAGGTGGAAGAATGTGAAAGCAAGTGGCTGAGGGTTACTGAAGTGGGATGGTCTGAGCAGGGCTGCGGGACAGCACGGCCCTGGTGGTTCACCAGCCGTGTGCGTGGCGGGGGCCACGTCTAACCCGTGCTGTTGCAAAAGCTGATGTCAAATGGAACAGAGTGCAGGAGAGGCAGAGTTGGGAGTTTTGCTTATCAGTGCCCTGTTTTTTCATGACTCTTTGCATTAGTTTTGTAACTGTATCAGAGAATTTACTTCAGTGCCTGCATCCCAATGCACACCCACGGGCAGCAGTGGAAAAGCTCAGAGAAAAAGAGCGTGTCCTTCCAAGAAAGGGGATGGAGGAAGGGGAAGGAACTGTACTAGATTACTGTGTCGGCGTATTTACTGTAGTTTCTAAATCCATTATCTGGGGCAACAGGGTGAAAGACAAGTGGAAAGCAGGTTCCCTCCCCAGTGTCTGTCTTGCTGGCACAGTTATTTATGAGACACTCTGTATAATCAGTGTTAAGATTTACTTCTGAAAAGCTAGACCGA
>NW_009733092.1:0-7499 GCF_000703405.1 Apaloderma vittatum | reverse complement strand
CAGCTGCAGCACAGATAAAGTACCACAGCAGCATTCTTCAGAAACAGGCTCAAAGTGAGGGTTGCTTTTTTTTTTTTTTTCCTTCTTGTCTCAGTAATAAGCAGGTGCCTTAACAGTAAAAAGAAACTTCTATTAGGGTTTTTAAAAATAGCTAGTGGAAATATCACTTAACGTTGGTGCTGCTGGAAAGGAGAGCCTCTCTAGGGGTACGTCCGAGTCGGAACACCTGGGCAAACCTTGCCCTTCCCTCTCCAGCAGAGACTGACCTTTCTAGAAATACCACGCAGTCGTTGAAGACCAGCGGCTCATTCATTATTTATAGTTCGATAAAACCAGGTCTCAGTTCAGCGTAATTAAGATGCCGCAGCCCCTCCTGCAGGCTGCCCGAAGGTTGGCCTATTGCCTTAACCAGCCAGAAGGCACCGGCCCTTCCTGCCAAACTGCGGGGACACCTTTGAGGAAGGACGCGGCTGTGACGGTGCGTGCTCTGCTTCCCAGGCCTCACGGCGTGCTCAGGCAGGCAGCGTGCAGAGGGGAGCAGAGAGAGGGGAGCTCAGGACACTGTGACACACAGCACCCCGCTAGGAGCAGGCACACACGCAGGAAAACAAACCAGGCTGGCCCCGGACATTTGCTGGGGGTGAGCTGTGTGTGTACGGAGACGAGCAAATACTATCAGCTCTAGTTGGCTTTGTCAAAGCGTTCTGGAGTTTTCAGTGAATAATAGTGGAAAAAGTACAACGTTATCGTTGTGTGGGTTTTTTTCCTTTTTCTGCCGTGTTTTTGTAGCACCGCTGCTCTGTAGCTTCTTTTGGAGGAACATCTCAAAGCCCTTCATATAGACTTCACGCTGCTTTATGTGTTCTACCTGGGACAAAGGGAAAAAGGGAAGAAATCCCTGCCTGCCCCATGAAAGGGAACTTCCTCTCTAGCCCAGGACCTTTAATCTCGCCTGCAGGAACAAGGCAAGCCTGGATGTCACAGACCTGGCTTTTTACAACCTACTGCTTGTAAGTTAAGGCATTTCTGGGGCTCCTGAAGGAAGCATCCTAGATTTCTGCATGCTTCTGCGTGCATCTTAATATTGTTTTTTCCTCCATTTTCAAATCATGAGGTGAAACTCGTGGTTCATCCAACTCTGGAGAAAATATTCCTGGTTTACGTGCAGGAGGTTTGAGCTTGGTGCATGATCCTCACAGTCAGGGACTGAGTCAGACCGAGGCCAGGTGCAGGACAGCGGGGCGTGACAGTGCAAGTGGTGACCTGTAAGGGCAATTGAAATGAGTGAACTTCTATGGTTTCCAAAAAGCTTCCTCAGCCCGAGGCAGCGTGTAACTGCATCTGTTTATTGCGCAGTTCTGTTACTGTGTGGTGCTGCCTGTGGACAAACCTGCCCTAACTTGCTGCTTGGGCCCGGCGTTGCCGCGCGGCGCTTTCTGTGTCGGCGGCGCTGACCCGGGCTGAGCAGATGAGGAGGGGAGATGGTGCTGCATGGCTCGGGGAAGTTGGTGCCTGTGACTAGAGGATGGCTCAAGAGATGCTGCTGCTGTTATGGGCAGCAAAAATGTGTCATTCCCGAGTTTAAAGCAGAATGGAGATAATAGATTTTTTTTTTTTTCCCCTCGATTAGGACCAGAATAAAAACTTGAGATTGCATCCCCAAGTTGAGCTTAGCATATTCCTTTAGTCCCACTCTTGTAGCCTTCCAGATGCAGCATAAATAGTGCAAGTTAAACCAGGCACTAAAGGTGCAACCCTTGTGCTGTTGGTCTCCCACTCCCCAAAAACCCGGCTGCACACCAGCCAGGACACGCTGCACGTAAAAGCCTGCAGAGGCTTTTGTCCCATTTAGCTCAATCTGAGCAAAGGGACAGTCAGGCCTGCTTGACATTTGAGTCAGTAATTTCAATTCCTGTTAAGGGGAATCTGTCGGAGCGCTCTCTAGTATTTGTCCAGCCGTGCTGAGCTGTCAGCAAGCTGCCTGTCGCTCTAACCCCTTTTATAACTGACTCTTCAAGGGTTTAGGGATGAGGAGGAGGCCAGATTTTTGCTTGCTTGTTTGCCTAACGTAGGGAGAAAGCAGCTTTTTCAGATAATTTAGGGCAGGCCAGCGATAGATGGAGTCAGCGGGTGATGCGATGGGCTGAACCAGATCTGCCATGCTGATCCACCTTTTCTGTGGTGCTTGGGTCTAACAAAAGATGCTAAAAAAATTGTAACTTGGAAATAGTTCATAACGGTGCTGTGTCACCAGAAAAATTAGGATTTATTCAGGGGACCTGTTTCGGTATTTTTGGGTTCTGTTGTTTGGGGTTTTTTTTAAATCCTGGAACTTTGTTTCAAACTGTTCAGTAAAATGTAACACTTATTTGCTGTTGCTTGCCACAAAGCTATTCTGAACTGGAGGAAGTGATTTTAGCGTGGTGACCGTTCTAGGAGTGCTAGATATTAGGGCCTACAGTTTCTAAACTTGTGATTCCTGACTTCTCATGGGAAATTGCTTTGACTTGCCTGGAGTTGTGCCGTTTTCTTCCACCTTGACTTTAAGAAGTGTTCCTAGGCAAGCGCACAGCCTGTTTGGAGGGCACAGGAACTACTGAACCACTGAATCCTGTGGAGGATTTCAGATTTCACAAGGAACGAGGGCAGACTTAGAGAGGGGAAGAGAAGTGCTGCGCTTATATGACGTAGGTCATGGAAGAGCAGTAAGGAACGTGCAGGAACGCAAACTCCTCGAAGGTAGCCATACGCTGCTTGACCGAACAGCACATTGCAAAACTAACCACTAAAAAAATTTATCTGCTAAAGTAGCTGAAACCAGAAAAGTAATTTTCTCTTCCTACCTTCTGTACCTAAGCATCACCTCAGAGTATAAAGTATTGATTGCAAGTCCTGAAAGCAGTCACAGGGAGGTTATTGTTGTGGTTTGCAGAGTCAGTTCAGGCATGTAGTGTTCCCCTAACACTGCCATCCCAGCTACTGCAGGGAATGTCAAGGGAAGTTAAATTTTAGTTTGTGTCATACACGAGATGAAAAAATGTCCTGTGCCAGTGACGAGCATACGGAAACAAATACTGCCAGATGTTCACGGCAGTAAACACGGCCCTTACACCAGACGTTTGAAAAGATGCCCTCAGCACCCTGCCATATCCTAACACTGCCTGCAGTGGAAGGACCTGGCAAAAAAGCCGGAGAAAAGCCTTGACCGAGCTGCTGGCTGGCTCCTGTGAGCATGTGAGTTGTTTGGTTTGTACCTGCTCCCGGGATTTCCATCATTCTCCCTCTCGCTGTAACTCCAGCCTGTGTTTGAGAGCATTTGAGCTGCGTATCCAGATACGAAGCCAGTGGCTGCTGTTGGACACCTACTATGCACCATTTGCACTGGATAAAGAGTGTTTGTGTGGGGAGCTAAAATGATGTGCTTAACTTAGAAATAGCTTTCTTCCTTGGAAAGCTTAACGTCTGAATCACACTGTGTTGGCTCAGTTTTTAGCAGACAAGCTATTACATATGCCTCCCTGTAGGCGAAGAGTCGTCACTGGCATCAGGATTAGCAGCCAGGTTCTTTCCCTTTGAAAACTAGAGAATCACGAAACTGAAGGCTAAGACTGACTTTAAGCACAGCCAGGGCAGGAGGTGGCCCAGGTGGCCCTGGGGGGTGGGCTAGCAACACGGAGCAGGAAGGGTCTGCTCGTGTCCACAGTTACCCTGTGCCGGCCACCATGCTCCTCTCTGTTCAGAAGCAACCAGGTAACTTGTCTCCAGATTCAACTTGGCTCCTGCAAAGATGGGGACAAGTGATTTTGCTCAAGATCCTTGAGACATTAACCACTCTGCTGCTGCCTACGAAGCTGAGAAGGCTGGAGCCACCCATAACATACCGATGGTTGATGTAGCCCTAAGTCAACTGAAAATACTAGTGACGTGGACAAATAGGAGCACCAGAGAAAAACATGGAAATGTGGAAGAGGACAAGACAGCCGTAGAGCTGAGGTACCTGAAACTGAAAGCACAAGAGAGACAGCAGGAGCTTGACAGACACTGGTGAACCTAGAGCAGCCTGTGCAGTCCACCTGATAGCAACTGAGGGATCAGAAATGCAAATATATGCAAATGCTTTTTTTTTTTGGCCTGGAACACAGTGTAAGATGATGCCTACACCTTACATACATGCCTCTCCTGATTCCCAGCAGCCCAGAGGAAGTCTTGTGGGGGAAAAAGGAGGTAAGGAAACTAATGCAAAGTTTTTGTAGTTACTTCAAGAAAGAAGTTATAGGTAGAGATTTTAAAACGTGTCGGAGAGGCAGGATTTTTTGCATCTACAGTTTTGGACTGAGCAGCGCACTGGTGCAGTAGCATTAAATTTTCAAGCCTCACCTCCAGGTTTGGGACTCGAGCACTGCCACAGTTGCCAGAAATATAGATTGGGAGTTCCTGAACCAACTGGTCACTGACAATGAGTCAGGAGAATGACCTTGCAGCAGGCGGCTCACGGTACCTCGCTCGGAGCCGTGCCAGTACAAACAGCGCTGGCATCTCCGAATGCTGTTGAAACCATTTTGTGAGATTCCCGCATTGGCCTTTTTTCCTGCTGCTGCCTTTGCACCAAAACTTTCGGGTGGGTGAGAACAGAATGGAGTACCCCCTTCTTGTTCCACACCGAGGGCATCTGTGCAACCTAAGCTTGGGACTGTCTGTATCTACATACAGATCTCTCGGGGATACGGGCAACTCGTAATTTCTTGCCTGCATCTCTGTCTATTAGCATCAGCAATACAGATAATTAATTAACTTAAATCTCACCTTCCCTCCCCAGCCACACCTATATTAAACTGTAAGAAAACACCGTGAACAAGTTTTAGAAAGAATACACGGCAGCAGCGAATTTTCTGGAAGCGGTTTGTAAGAGGAGTGAGGGTAGAATTGTTGGCACGGGGACGTTTTAATGAATTTTCCCAAATGAGAAAAGGAAAACATTTGCTTTGTAGATTTTTAAGCTTCTCACAGCGTCGGGAAAGCTCCTGACACGGAGCCCAACGCTGTATTTGTCTGACATGGAAATTAACAGCAGCAGCAGTGGCGCTGCAGGCTTCGAGTCTACTCTGTGAGCAACAAAATGGCCAGGGGTGCTGTCGGATGCAGTCGGACTCCTTCCCCCAGCTGTGGGTGCTGAAAGAGGTGGATACCGACGTCCCTGCCGCTCCAGGTACGGTCGCGAACTTTACCATCAATATTAAATTAATGCTTCTAACTGTATTTGAGCTTGTGCCCTCATCAGCTCAACTCCGTGCAGCACAGACGGGAACCAACAGCAAAATCGGGCTGCGTCACAGATGTAACATGACCATCGGCAAAACAAGTGCAGGAAGAGATCCTGGCTGTCTCGTCAGTCAGAGCCTTCCTTCCAGAGCCAGGAGGAATAAGATGGTAATGCTTTCAAATTTATGTCGTGAGTGTTTGCAGTCCTTAGCTTCCTCTACCAAATTCTGTGGTCCTTTAGCAGCCAAAAGCTCCCGAGGAAATTACGCGCGTTTTGCCAGCAGACCCAACGCGTTAACGAACGCTGCGTCATAATGCCGCACTAAGGCTGAGGGATGCAGTAAACTCCGCTTTACGGAGGAAGGAAACCACAATATAGAAAAATGAAGCAGCTTACGCAATGTCACACACACACAAGTGTCGGAGGGAGGAAGAAATCACAGCTTTCCCAAGTCCTTTTGTGGCAAAACGCAGAAAACCATTATGGAACTGTTAGCCCTGTACAGCTGACAGCCAGTAACAATAGCAGCCCGATGCGCAAAATCGCTCCCGTCCTACAGAAATGGGCCGTGTCCCCTTCTTAGCCTTGTTTCTTCCCAGTCCCACAGATTTACCTGCTGACAGTAACCTCAATTCCTGAGTAATGAGATTTACAGCTGAAGTTTAACATTGAAATAACTCTTATCTCTTGTCTCCTTACCCTCCCTGCTTTTAGTCGCAAGTAAACTGCCGCTGGGGCGAAAAGATGGCGCAGAAGGAATAAAACCAAACGCGTCCCCAACGCCGAACACGGATACTCAAAAAGTACGCGTACGCCACTTGCACCTCCTCGCAAAGAGCTGAGAAATGCCGTTAAGAAGCGCTAGTTCTGCCAATTCATGAGGTCCTCCGCCCCGCGACCGCAGTGGGGGAAGACGCGAAGGGTTTTCCGCTCATGCAGCGCTCGGGAAAAGAGACGCGACCCACCCGTCTTCCAGGCAGCCAAGCGTCGTTCCTTAGCCCAGCTCCTGGCTACGCGGAATTACCTCCGTGGCTTTCTTGTGCCGTTCCTACGTGCGCGCGTGTGTTTACGCCTGCCCGTCTCGCTGCAGGGACCACCGCTGTTGCTGCTATTCCTGTTGTTCCCCTGCTCTGCGGAACTGGCGCTGCAGGAGGCAAGGATGCTCCAAGGGAGCCAGCTACAGCCAGCGAAGGCTCAGTGAGTCAGGAGGGGTTGTGACGACTGCAGTAAGAGTCTGAAATTCCCTATGGAATCTGGTGGAAAGGGAGGGGAGGCACGGAAGGTGGAGATGGGAGAGAGTGGGGGGGAAGGTGGGGAGTGGCGCCTACTGTTTTCTTCTTCCCTCCCTGTTCCCGGCGTCCTCCCCTTGACGGCGTCGCTGCGCAAACCGCAGCGCCCGCGGCCTTCGTGCCCAGCCGACCGAAATTCGGCAGGGCTGGGTGTCTGCGTGTAAATCCAGCTCTCGTCTCTCTCCCTCTCTCTCAGGCCGTCGCCCAGAGGACGGGCTACTGCCGAAGGGATGGAGGTGGCGGACGCGGAATGCTTGAGCCGGTTCTGAACCCAGCGGTTGTTGCTTAACAACCAGACCTGACGCTCGAGATGTCAGCGAGTGAGTAATACAGATTAAATGCTTATGCTACGATGTCCTTAAACTTGTGTAAGCCTCGATATGATCAAAGGCTGGGGAATAATGTTCCCTGCTATATGAGAAAGCAAAGTTACCACTCCACTGCATAATCAGGAGACTCCCTCGGCCAGAAGGACCAAGCTCAAAGCTGGTTGTGTCCTCAGCACTTCCCGGCAGAGTTGCCATCTTCATTGCTGGTCGCTTTAAGAAGAGAGGTGAAAAAATAGTATAGTAAATGATTAAGAGAGAAAGATTTTCTCCCCTTCATTTCCTCATCCTCTCTCTCTGGAGCGGCTCTCTGCCCTCGGTCTCCCTTTTATCCTTACCCAGTCCTTCCCAGTCCTTCAGTCCCTGCTTTGTAACGCTGTCATTTGTTTTGTAAACCTTTACCGACTCGGCACTCGGGGCTGTCTTCAGCTCTCCTTGGCATTGCCGAGCCGGTGGCAAACTCTGACTTATGCAAGCGAAAGCCGAGTTCGGGCAAGAGCCTTTTTCACTTCTCCGGTTATTCCCACGACATAATTTCCAGGTGCAGTCCCTGCCCCGAGCACTTTACAGCCCTGCTAACGCTTAACCGCCTTATAAGGGAGGAATGAGGAAAGCAAGCGAGGA
>NW_009733091.1:0-1201 GCF_000703405.1 Apaloderma vittatum | reverse complement strand
CATTTCCCAGCTCTGCCCCTGCCGCCCATTTGGCGCGTGGCAGGATCTGACTGCGCAGCAGCGTGAAGGGCGTCTGTCCAGAGCAGATGTCTGCCCGGTGCGGGCAGTCAGCAGCCAAACTGAACTCTCCTCAGGGTGCTCAGGGTAGCATCGGCACCTCCCCAGCTCTCGGAGCGATGTCGGGACTGACATGTCACAGGCCTGTGTGCAGGCGGGCGCAGGGATGCCGGCAGAGCTGGGTAACACCGCGTGCCCCTGAACTTAACGGTGTGAGCCGTAGTGCTGCCTGCTGGGGGGTGCACGCAGCGCTGCCCTCCCTCAGCTGCTCCGCAGGCCCTGCCAGAGCCTGCGTCGCCGTTCACGTGTGCAGGGTGTTTGTGCTCGTGCTCCTCATCTGCTGCCTCTTTGCAGGTTGCTGGTCAAGTTTCCAGAGCTGAACTATCAGCTGAAAATCAAAGTCTGCATTGACAAGTGAGTCCTGTGCTCAGATCCTGGCACGTGCGTGGGGTTACTGGTGTGGGACTGGCTCCTGCTGCTGTTCCATGGTGGGCCGGCATGACCCCCAATACGAGGGGAGGGTGCAGGGTGGCGCAGGGACCCAAGGGTTCATTCCCATGCCCTGGGGACTCGTGGGACTCAATGCTGGGCTGCAGCCAGCCCCACACACCAGCAGCAGAAGGGTGGGATGGCCGTGCCCATGATCAAGTGTCTCTCTCCACTTTTCCAGGGACTCTGGGGATGTCGCAGCACTTCGGGGGTAAGTGCAGTCTTGGTTGGTTGGGTTTTTTGTGGGTTTTTGGTTTTTTTTTCTTCTTGCTTCTGCTTTTAATCTTGGCAAACATCCTACCACGCTTTCACTCTGAGAGGGCCCTGTCAGCCATGCTGTCTTTCCTTTTTCAAGGTCCCGTAAGTTTAACATCCTGGGGACAAACACCAAGGTGATGAACATGGAGGAGTCGAACAACGGCAGCCTCTCGGCAGAGTTCAAGCACCTGGGAGGCACCAATTTTTTTGCTGCTCCTGTTCAGGCCGTGTGCCGTCACGGTGTCGCTTCAGCCTGTTCCCTCTCTCCGCAGACCCTGCGGGAGCAGCGATGCGGGAACGGAGGCAGAGCCAACTGCGACGTAAGTGCTGGGGGTCCCGGGCAGGAGAGCCCTTTGCCAGCGGCTCTGCTCCCCATCGAGCCCCAAGGAAAGTGGGA
>NW_009733090.1:2130-2518 GCF_000703405.1 Apaloderma vittatum | reverse complement strand
TCTCCAGTGATGCTACGGGAGCTGGAGGTACGGCGTCATCGCAGAGCAGGGAAACTGAGGCACGGGCAAAGAAAATGCCTCATGTGGAAGCAAAATCCGGCAGCAGTCCCCCAGCTGCCTCCCCAAGGCAAAGGACCCCCGTGGGTGGGTTTTGCAAGGTGGGCTCAGGCCACCCCGATTGCCCTCTCCAGCCCCAGGGCCACAGAGCAGGAGCCGTCTGCGCAACCCTTTTCCCACCCGGAGCCTGCTCCCTGCGCCAAGGCAGAGCTAAATTGGAAAAACACACACAATGACCTCTTGTGGAATGTAGTATGAATATTTGATAGGTCTAATGTAATCATATCCAATCGATACAGGCAGGAATAATTCTCTTCCCCCCTCCCCCGGC
>NW_009733090.1:0-2111 GCF_000703405.1 Apaloderma vittatum | reverse complement strand
TTTCCCTCTCTCTCCCTCGCTCTCTCTTTCATTAATGCATTCTCCACTTTACATTATTTATTAACTTCCTTCCTTTTTTTTATTTAGAAAAAATAAATTAAATAACAGTGGTTATCTGGAGGCTCGGACCCTCCTGCCTAAGCGCTTTGGGGCCAGGCAAAAACTTTTCTGACCTTCTCTCACCTCCTTGCCTTCCCCTGCTGAGACAGAGAGGCTCTGCCCCCATGGCTGTCACCCCCTGACACCCCATCCCTCACTGTACCCCAACACAGCCCATCTCCCACATCCTTGTGGGCCCCTGCTCTGGTGTGAGCCCCAAAAATACCCTGGCCATGTCCACCCATGGCACAGCAGGTGCCCAAAGCCTAAGGTGAGCCCCCAAGGTGCAGGCAATGCCTCGGAGGTTGAGGGTCTCCAGGCTGGGCCAGAAGGTTGGTCTGCTCCCACCTCCAGCATGGCAGGGGCCAGAGGATTGCTCCTGTGTCCCCAAACTGCACCTGGCTGGAGCCAGAGAAGCAGGGAGGGGAGTGATTAAACCTGATGCTCCACTCCAGGGTCTCACCAACCCAGCTCATTCATCCCCCGCTGCGGTTCTCAGGAAAAGCACCTTCCAAGACAGGCTTCAGGGCTCCATTGGAGGGCAGGGGGCAATGCCAGTGTCCCCCAGCTACCCGCACCCTCTTAAAAAACCATTTTTTATTAGGATCTGGAGCTTGTTTGGCTGCAGATCACAGCCACTGGCACTTAGTATGGTGGCACCCACAAGCAGGAGGGATGGGAAGTCAAGCCCACAACAAGGAGGGGCCTGCTCCTGGCACCAGTATGGGGAGAACTCCAGCAGCAGAGTTGCTGAAACCCCCACAGTGGGCTGGGAAGGGCACAGAGGAGGTTGAAACTCCCTCTGTGGGGCTGGGCTCTCCTCCAGGGACTCTCAGGGCTTCTCAGAGTGGCCGGGAATGTCCTGGCACTCCAAGGATGCTCCCCAGGGATGCTCCTGGGTCCAGCTGCCCTGCTAAGGTGGGCTGAGCCAAGGGGCTTGCCTGGCTGGGGACAACCCCACCGCCCACCTTTGTGCCAAGTGCCCTGACACCAAGAGCCCCCCCAGGGCCACTTATTAGGATGATGACCCCTGCCCGGGCTGGATGAGCTGCATTCCTCCAGTCTGAGGGGGCCGAGGAAGGGCTGAGGCAGGGCCAGGCTCGGCTGCGGGCAGTGAGAAAGTTGAGGCGGGGGGGGAAAAGGGCTCTGCAGCAGCCAAAGGTGACCCTGGGGTGAAGGGTACCCCTGGGGCAGGGAGGGGAGAGTAGAGGGGGTGAGCTCTGCTCAAAACTGCCCAACAAAACAGCACCACTGAAGTCCTGGATTTAACGGGACCCCTCTCCCCAAATGTCTGCACTGGGGTAGGAAGAGCATCCACCCCCAGCAGGGAACTTTTGGCTGTATAAAGGCTCACTCCTGTCTCCGTGGGGAGCCCCAGGAAGGTGCGGGTGCTGCTCCATCCCTGCAGCAGCATCCTGGGTGTCTGCCCCTCCAGGGACACCCCAATTACCCAGCGTGGGCCATGTGGGGCTGAAGGTTTTCTTACTTTCCCTGAGCAGAGCGGGTGAAAGCAGCCTGGGAGAGGACCTGCTGCTCCACAGCAACTACTCAGGCAATAAAGTTCAAAGGAAGGGCTTGTCTTTGCCCACACCAGTCAACGCCTTCATGTCTGTGGGACATCGCCAAGAACACATTCACGGAAACCAGGAAGTTAAGTCAATTCCCTGCTCCTGACTCAGTTTACCACTTCTGATAGAAGCAATGGCTTATTCTCGGTCTGCAGTAATTTGGGAAGGATCCTTCCCACTCCCACGCTGTGGGAGATGTGGAAGACCCCCCAGGGCACGGCTAGAGGAGGGGCCTGGCCACTGCTCCCCGAGACACCATGATCTGATGCATCTTCACCAGGCATCATCCCAGAGCAGCGCTGGCAGGGACCTTGGGGACGGTGATGGCTCCCCCATCACCCTCGCTGCCCGGCCCCCTCACGGCTGGGTTCTGCTGACCCAGGAAAATCGATGTCTGCTGTCTGCTGCTGCCCACACCGGGGCCGGGGGGCCGGGCGGAGGAGA
>NW_009733089.1:7487-26473 GCF_000703405.1 Apaloderma vittatum | reverse complement strand
CTCCGCCACCTTGCGCATCACTGCTGCCGAGAAGAAGATGCAGCAGCCCTGCACCAGCGCCACACTGAACCGGCTCACAGTCCCCCGTTACTCCATCCCAACCGGGGATCCACCACCCTACCCCGACATCGCCAGCCAGCTGTCGCAGGGCAGAAGCATCGCGCAGAGGCTGGACAGCAGTATCATTCATGCAACTCTGCGGAGGAACAGCAGAGAGGCAGCGCTGAAAATGGCTCAGCTGGTGGACAGTCAGAGAGCCACCTTGCAACTCCCTCCGAAAGCCAAGAGCAGCGTTGTGACAGCAAAGTACCAGCAGAGAGTACCGAACGCCTTTCCCCCCCACCGGGCGGCGGGCGTGTCGGCGGCAGCAACGCGGGTACTGTTGGTGTGGGCATCATCACTAGTGCCAACTCTAGTAGCAGCACTTCCAGTATTGGTGTCATGAGACCTGATCTGAGCACAGGGAGTAGTTCCCAGCACAGCTCTGTCATCGCTCACTCTGTCAGTACTTCGCCTCTGGCCTCCCAGTCCTCCTACAGCTTGCTGAGCCCACCTGACAATTCCCGTGACCGAGCGGATTATATCAACTCCGCCTTCACAGAGGATGAGGCCCTTTCTCAGCACTGTCCAGTGGAGAAATCGATGCGACACGTACCTGTGTCCTTGACAGAGGCTTAAAACGGCCACCACCGTACCAGTGGGACCCAATGGTGAGTGAAGAGATTTGGGTTCCTCAGGAAAGGACATCTCAGAGCTCAGTGCCCAACCCTCTAAAACCTACTCCTCTCATCATTGGTCAAGCTCAACATCTGGATATGTCTCGAATGCCGTTCGTTTCCCCCAAGTCTCCAACAAGTCCCACTGCCCCTTTCCAGACGAGTTATGGGGTTGGAGTACCTTACCCAGGAAGCTACAGTGCCCCTCCCCTTCAGGGAATGCAGCCCCCCTGCTCCCCCAAAGAAGCTCTGGCCCCAACGCAGTTTGCACAGCAGGAGCCTGCAGTTGTGCTTCAGCCAGGTTATCCATCCAACCTCTCCTATTGCCCTTTGCCACCCATGTACCCAGGAAGTAGCGCCTGCTCTAGTTTACAGCTGCCACCGATCGCCTTGCATCCATGGAGCTCCTACAGCGCCTGCCCACCCGTACAGAACCCCCAGGGCACCTTGCCCCCCAAGCCACTCCTTGTGGTGGAGAAGCCGGTGATGTCCCCCCCTCCGGCAGAGCTGCAGGGCCACGTGGGCACAGAAGTAATGGTGGAGACGGCAGACACCTTCCAGGAGGTGCTCTCCTTGACAGAAAGCCCCGTTCCTCAAAGGGCGGACAAATTTGGCAAGAAGAGCCGGAAGCGCCTGGACAGTCGAGCCGAGGAAGGGAATGTGCAGGCTATTACCGAGGGCAAGGTCAAAAAAGAGGCAAGGACACTGACTGACTTCAATTCGCTAATATCCAGCCCTCGGCTGGGGAGGGAGAAGAAGAAGGTCAAGAGCCAAAAAGACCAGTTGAAGTCCAAGAAGCTAAACAAGACCAACGAGTTTCAGGACAGTTCGGAGAGCGAGCCAGAGCTTTTTATCAGTGGGGATGAACTGATGAACCAGAGCCAGGGCAGCAAAAAGGGTTGGAAAACCAAAAGGAGTTTGAGGACAGCCAGTGAACTGGATGAATTCAAGTGCCGGAAGGCCAGCGAGAAGGAGGACGGGAGGCTGGGGAGCCAGGGCTTTGTGTACGTGATGGCCAACAAGCAGCCACTGTGGAATGAGGCAACGCAAGTCTACCAGCTGGATTTCGGGGGGCGGGTGACCCAGGAGTCAGCAAAAAACTTCCAGATTGAGCTGGAAGGACGACAGGTAGGAGAGATGCACGGGATGAGGGCTGGAATGTGGGAAAGCCGTACCAAGAAATAAGCTGTACCTCTCACACAGCTGAGTGCCTTCCGCTTTTGGTAGCTACTCTGTGAAAAAAAGCTTTGCCATATGGCTGATAAAAAACAGCCATCAAAGGTCTAGATTCAGAACGGATTGAGTAAATGTAAGTGAAGTAAATGCACAAAACGTTTGATCTTACTACAGTTGGACATGGGAATGGGGGCCTCCTTTAATCTCGCTGGCTCTCAGGGCTGAAGGTGGATGGATTTAGTAATAAACACAACAGACCTCCCCAACAGTAGCAGTGTTTGCTGTCAGTGGTTGTGGACGGCACTTAGCTGAGTGAACGCTGCTCCCTTCTTGCGATGCTCACAGAGGTTAGCGGGTCAGCAGATAGCTAAGGCAGAGGATGGGCAGTTAGGTTCCCTCCAGGCCAGAATTTCCCGTTGTGGGTTGCCAGTTCTCTGGGGCTGTTTTTTGGTGCTAGAGGAGGGAGGCACTGACCATCCCCAGAACGAAGTGTTCCTGGGATGCTTTCGAGCCACCTGTGGGTAGAGGGGTCTGTGGATAATTCAAAAAATCAAAACGTTTAATTTTAGGCTCTCTCACCTTGGCCCAAGTGGGATGTTACTACACCAAGCCTGGGCTATTAAGTGATACCAATAAGCAGGACACTGGACTGAGGCTTAGGAGACACATATTTATTTCCTTGTCCAGCTGTCTCGTCTCTGTAACTCACCTCTGATGTATTAAAGACTTCAAGACTCTCAGCTTCCTCTGATTTAACTTACATGTCTTAAATATCCCAACATGCGTGACCAGCAGTAGTCTCTTGGTTTTGTTTGTCTGTGATAACAGCTCATTTAAAAGACAGTGACCAAAGCCATTTATACCCTTGTCTTCTTCACTTAAACAGCTGTGGATATGTGCCTGGGGCCAGCTGGGCAAAGTCACCCAGCCACAGGTTTTGTTGGTGGGGGAACAAAGCCTGACTCGACTTGCACAGACAGCCCTTGTTCTAGCTGAAGGATCTTCACTGTAGAGCAAATACAAGCTGGGCCTCTGATGAAGCAAATGAAAAAGCAGTAATAATAGGGCAAACTTCAGATATTCCCTGCGGAAAAACAGCGAACAACCTGACAAGCCTTGCTTTACATTTCAAACAGGTCCCATTGTCCCCTTGCTAATTTATTCTCGGTATAATTATGTGCTAGGGAAGTTTATGCAGAGGAAAACAGAACTGCCAAGAATGCACGCAGAGTCAGGAGGTTGGTTACTCCCCTTCCCCAAAAGCTCCTTTCTTTGAAAACAACATCTGTTTTCCTGTTGGGCTGATGATAGGATCTCTCCGATGGAGAAAATGGTGTTTTCCTGCAGGAAGCATGGTGCTGGTATAACTCACATCTGCTGAAGTAAAGGGTGACAGTCTACTTACACAAATGCCATGTATAGTCTAGCATGTTTTAAAGCTCATTTTGTTCAACAGAGTCAAATACTGCATTTGGATACTCTATACAGACCAATAGTACAGTGCTCTTACCATTCTTTGGCATCATGCCCTATTCTGGGTGTAGCCCCATCTATATTAGCTCAGGAGGTGAGATGTTCATACAAAGGAGCAAAAACATTTTGTTTTTTATTTTTCTCTGGTTCTTTTTCTGTGGTTCACTTTTTTTGACCTTGCTCTCTTTTTCCTTCCTTCTCCTCTTCCCGTGCTTCCTAGGTGATGCAGTTTGGAAGGATTGATGGCAATGCTTACATTTTGGACTTTCAGTATCCATTTTCTGCAGTGCAAGCCTTTGCTGTTGCTCTGGCTAATGTGACTCAACGCCTCAAATGAACAAGCAGAGACTGGAGAGAGGAAAATGTTAACTTTCTCATAAAGTCCGAACCGGAAAATGTCAGGGCAGCCTGCTGTAGGTGTGCAGAGGTGCCTGGGAGCGAAGAAGGCAGTAAAACTGGAAAAGTCTCTTGGTGCCCCACAGAAGGGCATTAAATCTAATCAGTCATGGGGTGGAGGGTGGGGGGCTGTTTTCTGTTCTGTTTGTTCGTTTGTTTGGTTTAAGGTGTTTTTTTTTTCCTTTTTAAGCGTTGTGCTGGGTCTCAGAAAGAGCAAAGGGTTGAGAGCCATTCAGTGTTACGTGGAGAAGTGTGACTTTTGGCTTGTTGTGGTGGTTCTGCTGTGTTTGCTACAGTAGCTGGTGTAAGTTCATTGGGGGATTAAAAAAGACTGCTCTTTTTGATAGACTGCCTTATATCATGCTGTTGTTTTTAAAGACAGGGAACATATTTTTTTTTCTGGTCCAGTTTGTACTACTGCTACTACTACTCTACTACTACTACATCAGTGATAGCAGCAAAAAAAGAAAAAACCAGAAGCTATAATACTTGAAGACATGTGTTTCTTCTCTGATCTCTGATAATTACTGAGCACTACAAGTTCCAAGGAGGCTGTGTAGGTCAATGTTTAATTTATAAGTAATGATGTATTATTATTCAGAAGAGAAACAATTTTACCAATAGGTGGGTTAAAACCCCACTGTGTCAAAGAAGTTGATGTCTGCTTGTTTTGTGTACTGTTATTGGGGATAAACATCTTTCAGTAGGTGACAAAGGGTGGAGAAGGAAATAACCATGAGTGTTGCTTGTTTGCTCATATCGATCAGCAGTATTCTCTAATTTGACCTGTAGCTGGGAAAGGTACAGTGAGACCAGATGTACCTCTGAGGCCACACCTGTACATGCTCCTCATTTAAATGTGTTTACAGTTTATAAACAGTCTTTCAAGTGCATGAGAAGGCCCCATGTATTCAGCCTTCTCAGTGATCAGTATGAATCGAATTTTATAGCAGTATATCAGTGCTTGAATTAGGAAGGACACATGAGTGTTGCAAGTCATTACAAAAAGCAATGTCATCAGGAAAGCGATTTTATTACAGGAAACAATAGCATTATTGGCTGGAGAACAAATTAGTTGAAAGAGGAAGGAAAAACTGGACAGAATCATCCCTTTTACCACCTTGCCACTTGAGTAGTCTTTGTGGCTGTGGTTTGAGAACATAATGCTCCAGCTATGAGCAGGAAGCCAAAGTTTACGTGGAGTTCCAGAAGTTACAGGAGGAGGCTTAATGACCTTAGCATGGCTCTCCATGGTTCTTTCTAGTGGACACACAGACCCGTTGAGCATTTCAGAAGGATTGTTTTCACAGGAGAGTTTCTGTATTGTCCATGTGTTGTGTGCATATTTATTTGCTTTCTCTTTGCCTGCACTTTGCTACAGAATATGTTTTGATACGGAAGTAGTTTCCCCAGTAATACACAAATGCCAAAACTACTCACGTAATTATTTGGACATTAGATTACAAAATATAATCACAGATTTCCTTCAGAAATTGCTCTTTTGAAATGAAAGGCACATTGAGAGAGAGAAGTTGGTTGAGATGTCAGTGGCTGCTTTGTCTTTAGCTTTTATCCACAGTTTAACTTCTTACCTGAAAAACTCGGTATAATTTAACATGAATAGGTGTGATTTTCTCTCTTTGCTTTTCTTAAATCCTAATGATAGGGCAGATATATGTTGCATTTGATTTGTTGTAGAAGGACATATCACATAAGATAAGACCCTGCTGTCGCAGAAGTTAACAGCATTCAGTGAGCTTGTAACTTCTGCTCTGCAGAGGCTTCTAGAGCTGTGCAGCGCAGAGGGAATAACACTGGTCAGAAAGGAGTTTCAGAGAGTTGCCAAGGGAGATGACAAGGCAGATCATCCACAGGTAATGTCCTGCAGGGTAAGTCCAGGAAAAACCTCCTGCAAGGCACTTTCCTTGGAGAGAGGAGAGAAAGAGAGGGGAAAAAGATGGTACCATGCCTGTCTTATCCCAAAGCTCATCAGCTTCTGCTTGCATGTGGGTGTGATCAGGCACAACATTTCCCTTGGCATCTAGCAGATTGTTTTTTGCTTCAATTAGTTAATCTATCTCTATCAGAGGCAAGACCCATTTGCATTCTTTCTCACGTGCATAATTCATTTCAGGAGTTTTGAGTGCCTGTGTGTATAATATGTGTGGAACAAAGGGACCGAAATGGATTTGGTTCTGGTCCCTTCAAAATCAATGGAAGCGTTTCCCTTGGATTTTTGTGGAGGAAGCACTATTAAGCCCTTTGTCTATATTGTACAAACACTAGCCTGAATTCTGAGCCCGTTGATTCCAATACACATAGAGGAAAGTTTGCCGATGAAAGTCCTCACCTGCCCCAAGGTCTGTGCTGACCAGTCCCTCACCTGCCCTAAGGTCTGTGCTAACCAGCCGTACCCTGATCGGAGCGTAACAGATGCACGCTGAACAGCATAGGAGAAGAAACATACCCTGACTTGCTTTCTTACTGAGGGAAGGGGCACTCAGTCACATGTTGGAAATCTTCAGCTGGAAGAAACATCACCTGTAGTTTTTTAGCCAAAATTGTTAGTACATGGAAACAACGTGTATGTTTTGTCTGGAAAAAAAAATCTAATCTAAATAGAAGAACTTTTGCATGCAATTTCTTGAACCTTTCAGGGAACAGTAGTCCTCTTCACTTGGTTCATTGCCATTTTTCCAATTATCAGCAGTTTTATGATAGTGGAGAACCAAGAAATTAAACCCTACACAACAAGTAGCAGATGTAGTAATTTGATTTCATTTGGCCAAGTCATGACTGTGTCTTTCTAATGACATAAGAGCCTTGGCATAAAAAGAGACCTGGTTTCTGCCCCAGCAAAGCACAAGGAATAATTACCAAAAATTTGGAAAATAAATACAATTTCCAACATCCTTCCCACTTATTTGTCCAAAACCACTACAGGATAAGATAATCTTTTATCTTTTTGAAAATAATTTAACAGAGTCACTTTAATCAAGGTGTGCAGAATGTCCAGTGTTAGAGAGAAAAAATACTCTCAAATGTGTAGAATTTTAATGAAAGGAATGGGAATGATGTAAATGTCTAACTGTGCACCTGTATCCTAAGTTATACAAAGAAGTGAAAGTGACAGTTTTATATGTCAGTGAGATACAATAGAGGAAACAAGTTTAAAAGCCCCCTCCCCAAAATGATCACTTAAATCCTGAAGTTTACTATTGCATTCAGCCAAAAGATAGATATTACATTTTATATTTCATTATTGAAACCCTGGTTTTCAGTGGATAACTAAGTTCTTCTAGGAAGAATGTAGCGAAGTGTTCAGAAATACCTAGTTCTTTTTATACATACAGTAATTTCCAGTAGCTAAGTATGTTTTTTTCCAAAGCTTTTTTTCAGTTGTGCAATAATTGCGACAGTCTAGAGTTGGGGGGGGGGTTGTTGTTGAGTTTTTGGAATTTTTTTTAGGGAGTTTTGAGTGGGGTTTTTTTAAGATAATTTAATGCAGATTTTCTGTTAATGTCCAAAAGACAAATTATTTATATTGCATCATGTAATATGTGGTTTAGGGGTTCTTTTATATAGTATGTATCAATGAGTTATACACACTTCCGTATTTATATTTAAAGAGTGTCTTTTTAAGTAATTGTTTGATTGCAGTATGTTTTGCTGCAGGAAGTTAATAATGCATATATGAAAACCTGTTTTTTTGCTGGGTAGTATGCAAAATTTCATAACACAGGCAGGCAAAAATATTTTTTTTGGCAGCTGAACACAGTGAGCTTGCTACAGAGGACAGTGTAGACTACAGAGTGTCGGTGACATCTTCGAGACCTGCACAAATCTGTCCTTCTCCACTATTTTCTTCCTTCGTTTCTAACTATATATTTCAGTTGGAAGTGGTTTTAAAAACCACAGCACTTGATTTGTTTTCCCTCTTCTTAGTACGGTGCTTTTCTTGAGATATAAAATAAGGTGACCTACGTGATACGAGAGGGTATAGCGATACAGGCTCAGTTTGTGAGAAGTTGGCTGGATAGTTTGCTGGGGTTTAGCAGTGTCATAAATCACTGCACTGCAGAGATACAAGCAAACTAGCTTGGAAGAAGATAGCAGAGGCACAAGAAATAGCATGGCACCAGCTGCATTTCCCTCCACTCAGACTGATAACACTTGTTCTTCCTCTGGGCTTGGCTGATCCCAACACAGCTCCTGATATCTGAGCTGGTGCTGCACGGAGCTGACGGAGCCAAACCCTGACGCTGCCCGCAGCAGCTTTGCCTCCTTAAGATGCTCCATCAGAGACCCAGTGGAGCAGGAGTTCCTCCTCTCGTCTACTCCAAGAGCACATGAAACAGCCCTGAGGTTTGGCTGCAGCAGCTTTGGGCAGAGAAAGCTCTGATGCCAGCCAGTGGCCATTTGAAGTCAGAATCTGCTCCACTGGAATTGCAAAGGGAAGCAACGGATAATCTTGATTCTTTCAAAAAAATACAGCTGGTAACCATGAAATACTGCTCCTGACAGGGTCTAAAAATTTATACTGGTATGAAGTGCACCGTGCATGGAGTGGTGAGTTCTAGCTTGAAACAGCAAGAGTGTTGTGTTCCTGCGATACCATGTTTCAGCAACACTCTAAGAAGCTATGAGAAGCAGTGGGGAAAAGTGGGGAAAAAAAGGAATTATCACGTTAATAATTTTGCCCTTAGTTCCGGAGGTAGCAGTGACACGTGCCATGGGCTTCCAGAATATCGCTAAATCTGCACACAGGTTCATCTCAGATGAGCTTCCTGTGATGCAACCACAAGTAAAACAGTTCCACATTTCTTCCTCCAATTTTGTTCCATAGTTTTTATGAAGATGCATGAAGGTCCACAGGTGTCAGACAAAGATAATCTGACTTGGCTGAAGCCTTGACCTTAGACTTTTCATAGGTCTGTGTTTTCCTTGATCTATCTTTTTAGTGTCCTCTCAGAAATTCCAAGCAGATTTCAGAGCTTTCCTGATTGTTGGCTCAGACAATTTCTGGGCATTTGCTTTTTGCAGCCTGATGTGCGTGATCCTGCTTTATCTTGGTGCCTTGTTAACTGTCAGAAACAATTTAAATAATCATATGAAGAGAGCAGCACGTGAAAGAAAGGGGAAAGAAGACACAGTAAGTTTTCACTATCTTTTAAGAATGTGTTTCCCAGAGAAACAGTTTGAAGTTTGCGCAGTTCTACAGAGCCCAAACCACTCTCACTTGGAGATCAGTAACAGATGAGTCACTTGCGTGGCATGCTGACAAAAGGCCAACTTCTAGCCTCACTACATGGTTACACCAAGATACATAAAAGAGTAGAATCCAACCCAAAATGTACTTTCCCATTGCTGTGTAATTTTAAAATAAGAATTACTTCTGACGCACATATTGCTTAGGAAAATTATAAAGCATTACCCAACAACTCAGTGATGTCCAGTGTTCTCAGTGATGTCCAGTGATAGGACAAAGGGCAACAGGTGCAAGCCGGAGTGTCTGAGGTTCCGCAAAAACATTAGGAAAATCTTTTTCACTGTGAGGGTTACACAGTCCTGGAACAGGCTCCCCAGGAGGGTTGTGGATTCTCCCTTCTTTGGAGACTTTCAAAACCCGCCTGGACGCATTCCTGTGTGACCTGCCCTAGGTGATCCTGCTCTGGCAGGGGGATTGCACAAGATGATCTTTCGAGGTCCCTTCCAACCCCTGGCATTCTGTGGTTCTGTGAACTACATTGGCAGTTCTGTATATATAAATCCCCTTGAAGAATGCTAGAAGTAAAACTTTGGCCACAGAGTAGTCATTCAGGTTTTTGCATTTTATTCCCACTTCTAGGATTCCATCTCGGGAGAGCAAGCTGTTTATGTTATTTAGAGATTGGCATCGTGGTTTTTGCAGTATAGGAGAGCAAGTGTTATCATACTGCTGACAAAAGTGGAAAAATTCTGGTAGGCAAATTTTTTCATTTTCAAGTCCATTCACCTTCAAGGCAAGCACAATCCTCCATCAGCAAATACTGCAGGAGCAGTCTGCAGGTAGGCACTGCAGGTCCTCTTTGCAGTATTGGAATTTATATACACTATTCTCAAAGGAGTAAGATTAATTACTACTTGTGAGCAGTGCGTATGTGAATTATTTTGTCTTTGTACTTATTTAATTTTCTTCTTAAAAAATCCTACAGAGGGGTTTTAAGATTAAGAGACTCAGCTGTATGTGTTGCCTGATATCTCTAAAGATGTATCAGGAGATAGTTTCTTTGGGCAGTTTGATTGTTGCTGCACCTAGAAAATTAGATTTTTAAGACAAAAGCAATTAGCTAGATAGAAGAATGAAACAGGATTCAATGAAGCAGTTCTTGCAAAGAAAATTACAAACTTCATCCTTCGACTTTAGATTTCACAAATGGATCCATAATGAGAAATTTGTACTTCAGGGTAACTTCTTGTGGAGCACTATGCAAGTGCACAGGTTTGCTGACTCAGACCTGACTGCAGGATCAAAACAACATAAGACTTAAATAAATGAAAAACATGAGACTTAAATAAATGAAAATAGCAACTATTTACCTATCCAGGGCATTCAGTAAAAAAAATTAGATCGTGTGAAGTTAACACCTGCCAGTTAATTCTTGCCCTCCCAACTACATTATTACAAGTTTAAAAATATGGTCTGATGCAGCAATTCCAAATCCTGACAAATGTGGAACGTTTATATTACTGGACAAGTAGATGGTTTAAGATATAGATTAAAGTGTTTATAAAAGAGAAACCTTTCTGAACAGTGTGCAGACACCTGAGTTTCAAGTACTTCGTTGGAATAATGCTCAGCTTGTAATTCCTACCTATGTTGTTTCCAGCTACTTGTTCAAAACTTCCCTAATTTTCCATTTGTTTCTTCTGTTTGCTTGATACATGTTTTGCCTTCACTTGCCTTTCGTTTTACTGTTACTGCATTCACTGCTGCTTTTTCTTTCTGTGTGTTGTGCATTTGGGGAAGGGTATGTCTGTTCAAGATCTAGTTGTTTATTGTAGATAAAATATATGGTGTTGTGGAATAGCATGGGGATGCATTTGATTGGAAAGGCACTGTAGTGTTTCCTGAAAAAGAAGGGGAGTTGCATTTGTTTATAAATGCATTATTTTGGTACTATAACTTCAAACATGATTTTGGATTTTTTTCCTTTTTTTCTTTTTATTTAATGAGCATATAGTCATGCAGGTGCATGCGTTCTTAAGCTAGCAAGCCCAGCATGTTTTTCTTAAGGCTTTTGAAAATTTGATGCACAGTTTGTGTACTTTTACACACCTGTACTATTTTTAAGTATATTTTTTGGAATCTCAAGTTTTATTCTTTTTTTTTTCCTCCTCAGTATACCATGGTATTCCTGGCTTCCATTGTTCTTAAAAACTACCCTGATCTGCCTGTCCTTTTATGTATCTTGTGTAATGGATTTTGCAGAAGGTGCCTAGAAAGCATTGTTGGTTTCCCTATAAAAATGTGGTTTGTCCAAATTCTTTACTGTCTACATGATTGAGAGATGGACTGATTGCCCTATTTTTCCTTGACGATTTGGAGTTGTAAGAGTTGTCCAGCTGTTGCTTAATAAAATTTTGCAGACTAGAAAATTCCTGGCTTGTTTTTGTTGCATTCTGCATCCTGTCAAGCACTTTAAATACCTTTAAAGCAGATGACAAACCTGTGCTGAAACAACCTGAATAATAAATAGCCAGATGCCGTTATGCTTTCTCTTCTCAATCACTGTATCCTCAAGTTCCACTGAACCTGGTGTGTGTACCAGCCCATCACGCCTTGTGTCAATCGTATGGGAGGATGGATGGCAAAGATTTTGTGGTAATAATGTTCCTCTCTGCCTGGATATCAGCCAGTTCTTGTGCTATTTCTCCTCTGCTTGCTTTCCTTTTTAAGGAAATTACCTTTGGGGTTTCTGGTACTTCTCATTCTGTCATTGGTATGCTGGAAACTTTAACATTACCACAAGGGATTGCTCTGTCCTGTCATCTTTAACAACAGAATAAAATGCTGTGATGGCCAGTGTTCATTCTTTTTTTTTTAACTAAAATGAGCATTCTAGGGGCTGGGGGGGGAAATAAATAAATAGATAGACAGATAGATAAATAAATAAATAAATGGTAGTACAGTAGCTTATCTTGCATAATAAACATCCCAGCTATGGCACAAACGAGAGAATCCTAGCATGGGTTTTCCTAGTGGACCCAGGTTACTGGTGGAATTTTGCAGGCATCTGTGCTGGATCCTCACCTCTTCGCCTTATTCATGGGCGCCTTGAAAGGAGTTTGAACATTGAGCTACAAATTTTACTGATGATAGGAAGTAGTAAGGAATAGTAAAGGCAATGGCTAATTGTCAAGAATCTCAGAAAGTCTCTGTGAAACTTGGCAATAAAATGGCAGTTGTAGCTCAGTGTAGGTAAATGTAAAGTGATACACATGGGGAAAAACCCCAATCTTACTGCAATAATGGTCTTTGTAGTGATCTCTCCTGCTCGGGAGAGACCTCTTGAGAGTTTGATAGATATCATGCTGAAAACATCAAGTTGGTGCTCAGCAGCAGTCAAAAGAGGAAAATAAAATACCAGTAATGATTAGGAAAAGACTTGACAGCAACATAGAAAGTATGGGATCAGTGTATAAAATTGCAGTTCAACCACATTTTGCATACTGTGCACTACCAGTCATGTTGTCTCAGAAAATATAGAGATCTAGAGGAGATCTAGAGGAGATTCACAAAAGGGCAACATAAGGCACAAATCAGCTTCTACAGGAAGAATGACTGCAAGGTCTATAGTTCCTGCAGAAACTATAAAATGAAAATAAAGTTAAATAATAACAGGGCAAGAACTAAACAGAAGGAGGTAGTTCTTCAAGGAGGTGAATAGCCAAAGCCACTTTGCCAAAGGATGCTGTGATGCAAGAAGGTTACAAGAATTCTAGCAAGACTGGAAAGTGTGTGAAAGAGAGATCCACGGGATGCTAAACAAACTACAACAGGAGCAGGAAATTCCCTGAGCTGAAAATAGCCAGATGCTGGGAGAGTATTAGGGTAAACACCATAAAAATTTGCTCTGCTCTCACTCTTCCCAAGGAATCTCCAAATGGCTATTGCAGGAGACAAGACACTGGGCTTAAATGGATTCTCACTGTGACCGAGTGTCACCATTCGCACACCAGCATTTCTAAAAGAAGCTTAAACCTGGAGCATCAGTCCCTGGGAATGAGAAAAAGGGGGAGTGTTCCCAACCTTGTGACTGAATGCTTCACACTGCAACTGTGGAAAGTCCTCTTCTGGCAACAGCACTGCTCAGGGAGTGAGTGCTGGGGGTCTGCCAACATTCATGAAGTCTCTCTTAGCTCCAGAAGAGTTTTCAAGTAAAAGTAAACATGCTGAATTGCAGAAATTATTAAATTATTTGTTAAGTTTGGAGATAAAAAATTGGAACAGCAATATAGCGCCTGGTTGTGGCACTCTGTTTTGGCCTTGCACTTTTTTGCTTTTTGCTTTGGCTGATTTTACTGTTGCCCTGAGCTAGCAACTGGCCAGGTGATTTGTGCAGTTTGCATATAGGTTGAGGTCCCGGCAGTTTTAAGGTTTTTCATTCTTTGCGTGGGACAGTGACTTAAAAAATAGGCATCATCTCCTTCTCTGCCCTTTATTAATGTTAATTTTGGGGATTCTGCCAACTACAGCACTGGAATTGATTGTATCAGGGTAACGATGCATATCTCCTCTGCTCATGGAACTAAGCTAATGCAGCTCGGTTTGTTCTGGAAGATCGTTTTTGGAAGGCCCCTCTCTGCTGGGTACAACCAGCTGAATTTAACACATGTAGTCACTTGGAGTTTGAAAATAAACTTCAAGTTTGCTGTATCATCTTCTCTACATGTCAGTACGGAATGGGGACACTGGAGCTCTAAACAGCTCTTGAGAGAGAGAGGAGGCTTGAAAGGAAGCCAGCAGATCCCAGGGAGGTGGTTTGTTTGGGGGAGATGACTGCTGAAACATTTCTGCCTGGATATGGCAGGTGATGCAAATACAAAATTTATCAATTAACATGGACTGCAGTAAAAAAATAAAAATGTGACCCTTCAGGAAAATGTCCTGGAAAGATTCCTGTGATCATTTTCTTGCCTCATAGAGGGACGAATAGCATTTACTTGTTCTTTTTAATATGTGATTGTGGTGGTTGTTGATAATAGTCATATCTTATTTTAATGCTTTAGATGAACACAAGGGCTCTTTATGCCCAGTGCTCTGCCTGGTTTAGAGGTCAGGACATGTGCAGACAGTAAGGGAACAATACTTCAGCACGGGCTTTTTAAAAAGAAGCTGGGAATACAACAGCTATAAATATAGTTAAGCTTGTATATGTGATTTAATTACTACTGGCTAGATCATGAGTTTTTTCACTGAGACAGGTTATTGGTGTCGATGTTCTCTGGTCAATGGCGTATTCTAAATTTTGTTGGCATTACTACCAAAATTAATAATAAAATTACTATCATTAATAAAATAACAATCTTTACTTACTCCTTATATTTCAACAGCAGCAAAGCTCTTATTATGCAATCTTAATGGCGTAGACTCGGGAGCTAAGTAATTACCTAACTGTAAGGGAGTTGTATAAGATCAGAAAAAAATAATCAAACTGGAGCACTTAATACCAATTGAGATACACCTCAAACCTTTCATCTCGCTCCCCATCCCTTATATCTGTCTATTGCATATTCTCATTTTCTGTTCTGTTTAAAATAGACACACTGCAAACTTTTTTTTTTTTTAATCAAAGAGAAACCTATTCATCTGGGGGAATGTTTTCCATGTTGCATCTCCTGATATTTTTATCCATTCCAGCTGTTCCACATTTTCTCCCATTTCTCACTTCCCCACAGATAAGAAGGATAGTTAGATCTGAACTGCAGTAAGTAAAATTCTGTGTTCTTCTCTTTTCTCATTGCATTCTGTGGTGGTCATCCTCTCTCTTAAGAGTATCTTTATTCCCTTTGTTGCACAGTTTTGATGAGATTAATTTCTTCCTTTTCTTTCAAAGCTATTTAGGACTTTTTTACTTTTTTTTTCGTAATCTGAAAGGATGTTTATTTTAGAAAAAAGTCTATATGAGGTGATTATAGCAAAGGGAAGATACTAAAGATGATTTAAACACCATAAAGTCTTCTAATTGCCTCACACAGAGGCAGTCAAATGCAGTCTCATCTTCAGAAGTCACGTAACTGTGATTTGACTTCTAAGCGACTTTTCTGTTGCATTTTGTGATGCTTTCTAATGAGGGAATCATCTTTACTTTCATCAGATCTATGAACATGCCTTAAGATTTTTCTTGTTGAGCTGGTGTGGTAGCTAGTGTAACCTGAGGTGGTAAACATTCATTTTGACAGGCTTTATTTGTATGGCTTAGAGAGTCACTAAAACCAAGATTCCAGTTTTGTTCATCAATTCACTGTTAGTAGTATTACTTATATATGATACAAACAAATACATGTGCAGTTTAAAAAATATCCAGGTTTTAGCAGATTTGAATTGTGTCTGACCAAAAGAACATATCAGTGAGTGTGAAAAAAAGGGTGAACACTTTTAAAAAAACATGACATATGTATAATTCACGCTGGAAGTTCTGCTGTGAACTTCAGAAGTTCCAGATGCCAGTGAAGTGTCCCCTCAGGCCATAAATTGAGAAAGCATCATTTGGAGAGCTGCCAGAAACCACAATTATGATTCCGTTTCTGGAGATCGTTGAAAACTCAAGTGAGAGTAAAATACCATAGACTGAGTATCGTCAGAAGAACTGCGGTATGTGCATGATAAAAAAGCTCTCCAAAGAGCAAGGCAGTAGCAACGGAGAAAGGAGAGGCTTCTGAGAAGTACATGAAGCTGTTGGGAGGAGGATCGGCTGCATGAGACAGAATGTACCTTATTTCAGAAGAAGTAAGGACCAAAAAACCTCATAAGCTGATGTTTAGGTATAAATCACTTGTGTTCAGATAAACCCGTGCAAAATCTACAATGATGGTCATCACTAGAAAGATAGTGGCCATGGAGGTTGTGTTTTTTTGTGGAAATTTTTACTGTGTGAATTTTAAATGTGAAGAGTATAAAAACAAAATGGTAGATTATGAGAATGATGACCTAAAATCTAAATATTATGAAATAGAAAATGTTGCATACTAGGAGCAATTGGCATCCATTAGGAAAATATGTATATTTATCCAAAGATAACAATGAACAACCTCATAGCACAATGGCTTGCATCTGTGAAGTTACAAGCAAGGCAAGGAAGAAAAGATCCAAAATGTGCAGCTGCCATAAGCTGGAGGCCACATCTGAAAGACCAAAACCATGGAATTCATTAAGAAAAAATGAATATTTATCATGTTCTCAGAGTTATTGCATTAATCTGCTCTGTGCAGGTAACTGAGTCCAAGAGACAAAGTTGAAAACTATTTCCTCAAAAGAACAGATGCTTGAAATGGTTTTGAGCAGAGTTTTACAGACAAGTGATGACATCAGGTGTCTTTAGATTTGATCTCTGTGTTCTTTTGGAAGAATTTTAGTGTAGCAGGCAACTGAGAAGTAATCTGAAATGATTCAAAGAACAGGATGAAATTTGCTCTAAAAATAGTTGTTAGAGGGTAATTATATGAGTGAGTTAGTAATCATGCGAAACAATGGACAGCTTATGATTTAATTGATTAATTTCAAGATAACTCACAGAGACCGATAAGTACATATGACTTTAAAATATCAGGTAGGTGTTGAAATTTTGTTTGAAAAGCTTGAGGGCACAAGATAAATGCACTCAGTGCTAATGAGGCAGATGCTGTCAGTCCATTAACTGCTTGGCCAATTTCCTCTCTGATGCTGTTGATAACCTATCAAAGTATGTAAAGTTAGGGAAGAAGCACATAATGACATCAGGAGAATTTGTTTTAGACGTGATTCACCTTCATAGAAACATTATGACTAGATGTCCAGGTAGAATTATAACATGTTTTTAAGTACTAAGAGAAAGAATGGAGTTGGAAAGTGCTTAGGAAAGGATGTTGGAGGAATTTCTTGGGATAAATGTTAATTGTTGTGCAACACACAAAGGAATCCCTGTGTATTCCTTTGGCACTGGTGACAAGTTACAAGTTGACATGGATTACAAGTGTGACTCCTGCTGAGATCATCATTGTCTCTGTTACTACAGGATGGATTTAAGCCAAAGAATGAACAGTGTTAACTAAGTCTTGACGTCATGAGGTCATTTGCACTAACTGAATGATACAGAAACCACAAAATTTGTGTAATGCTTGGTATTTCCAAAGGATGACCAAAAATGCTGCAGAGAGATACAACAGAGGATGCAAAGCACACATGCATTTCCAGAACAGAACCGTGTAGCAATGGAGAATGCACTTTTCATAATGGTGCATCAAGAGTGAAGAGGGAGCATCCTCAAAGCAACTCAGGCCTCATCAAATTTGTGGCGTAAGAGAGGAAGCCCGTATGATAAATCCTCCATGTCATTAATGAGTTCCTGAGCTAATCAGTGACTTGAAAAACACTCAGGCTTCCTAAACTCTCTTATGAGAAGCATGCAGTCTGTGTCTCAGGTGATAGGTACAAATCAGTCTGAAGATGTAACTGTTCTTGAGCTTAGCCTTGGATGCAGCAACTTTATGTTTTGCCCAGAATGCCAGATGATTAGAACACAAGTCTAGACCAGATTCACACGCATCCGTGAAGTTGAATGTGCCCCTGTGGCTGGTGTTTGTGGAGCTGAAACAAGCCTATGTGTCTTGTTTAGAATGTTAACACTGCTAGCTGAGGGAAAGGCGGGAAATAGAAGACTCATACAGGTGTGTCTCGAAGCACTGGTGATTTCATCAGATGTCTTTGGAACACAGGTGACATGAAATCCTGTAACTGGCAATATTCGGTGTCAAAAGTTTCTTTTATTAGCCTTACTTCCAAAATGGATGAAGCAGGTCCCAGCTGTCTTTGGGCATGTGTCAGTTTGCGCTGTGTACAATTATATTGGATTTGGAGGCAATTGCTGCAGTGCAAACCTCTTTTGCCCAGTCCTGCAAGCTGTGGCTATATACCTGGCACCCAGAAGAAGCAGAAAGGGACTTTGAAGTTTGGATCATCACCACAGCAGCTGCCTTTCAGGTTTGTTATTGCGTGTATCCTCTGCGGTCAATGTACATGTCCAAATCAGTAATGTCTTTGCTTGAACAAAGGGGTGCAAACTGCAACTCTCTGGCTATGAGCAGATTAAAGATGAAGAGAGATACTGAGTAAAATTGTTTCACTGAAGATTTGTAAGACATGGAGGTGAATTATTTTGTTGGAAATAGAATCTTACAAGTGTTTTATGGTATATGAACGTTAAGGGAAAATACTATGTCCTTTGTTTATGGTGCTTTTAAACAACGAATGTATATCATTCTTATTGTATTAATAATCAAATTTTGACTGATGTAAGGCTTAAGAGTTACAGTGCAAAAATATGTTGCCAACAGGCAGGGCACCATTTTTTAAAAATCAATTTTTTAATCATCACTTTGAAGCTTCTAAAGGCTGTAGGATCTGAACAAAGTGCGGCAACACTGATGCCTTCAAAAGGCATTATTAAACTTTGCTTCTTCAAATGCCACCAGCAGCTGAGTTCTGTCACCTTGGTTCATTGACACTGTGAGCTGAATGCTATTCCCAGGAGCTCTGCACACAGCAAGCTCACCAAATTAACTGGGATTTTCTTCCCAGGTGGTTCCTGACATTTTTTTTCAATGCAGTGACACAGAGAAGCCCTGTAGCAACGGTTTTGTGGTTATGTGCGCCTGACTCAGAGTGACTGAATAAGCCATTGTTTCAGCTCCTCAGTGTTGCATGCTAAAAGCTTCCCTTTTATTGCTATGTTCTTTATTTCACTTGATGTATTCATTGAGCCAATTAAAAAGAAAAAGAAATAAAAACAGCTTCAACACAACATTCTGGCTTTCTGGTGTGTGACACAGATGGCATAAGAGCAAGTCTCAAAAGAACTTGATTGGTGATGGTAACAGCGTGGAGGGGCAGGTGCTTTTCATAACAGCACATCAAGAATGAAGAGGGAACACCCTCAAAGCAAACGCCAACTCCTGAGGTGCACCTATGGTAGGAATAGGAAGGTA
>NW_009733089.1:2200-7456 GCF_000703405.1 Apaloderma vittatum | reverse complement strand
TTTCATCATGCCTGCATTGATTCACTGAGAGGGGGGATTTCCCTATGGGGCAGGTGATGAATGAACATACAGGCTACAGCTGTAGGGACCAAATATAATCTTTGGAAAGCCAGAGGAGATCATGGAACTGCAGACTGCAGCAGTGTCTTACAGTATGTCACAAAAATAACGTAAATGTGAAATACGGATCCTTGCTGCAATAGAAATCACCTGGGACTGCAAAGAAGTGGATCTGAGCAAACTAGCAGGAGCAATATTCATTGTAATTCCCTGAGGGACCAGACAGTACACCCACACTTTGAATCATCAAAGAATTTGAGTCTCAAGAGCCATGCAGAGATTTGAAAAAGCAAGCTGTGTTATGTCCAATTGCTCATAGTGCAAATGCAATGAATGCTACCCAGGAGGTGGACTTAGTTTAAACTGTGACTAATCCTAAGAGCTGTATTTTTACTAATGCTCAGCTCGCTCATGTGGCCAGCAAGAACTGGATGGAATCCTGCTATAGCTTGAAATTTACTGTACAGCTCCAAAATAAAATGCGTCTGAAGAAGTTCTCACACAAGGAGGTAAAAAGTACATGGAGGCATTAGACAGTGTGTCAAAAGATTCCAGGCTCCAGAGCCAGTTCTGCAATTTTAGCTCCAAAGGAAAATATCTTTCTCCAAAGTACATGAGCTACAAAGTACATTAGCTGACTTTAAGAAAAAATGTGGGAGTCTAATAGCTCTACTTTGTCACCCTGAGTGATGCAAGATGATACCACATGCTACTTACTGTTGGAGAACATACTGCAAGATTTGAGCATACCTAACACCTTCCTTTTCTACTAAAATGGATGAGTAAATCAAGTACAAAATTAAAGTAAAAAATTAAACATCCTGCCAGATTTGTTCCTTGGACCGTACAGTTAATGACTTACAGTAACCAGAGAAGCTGTGGATGACGCCTCTCTGAAAGTGTTCAAAGGCAGGTTGAAGAGGCCTTTGGGCAACCTGTTCCAGTAGGAGGTGTCCCTGCCCATGGCATGGGTTTTGGAATTAGATGATCTTTAAGGTCCCTTCCAACACAAACCATTCTATGAAATCTGATCTTCTACAGTGGGCGGTCCTTCATTCTCAAAGTCCCTGTCTTTGCCTTCTGTGACTTGGGTGATATGGCTGGAGCACTTGCCAGTGAAGACCGAGGTAAAAAATGAGTAGCTCAACCTTCTCCATATCCTGGGTAAACAAGTTTCCCATTTCCTTCAGGAGAGGGCTCACATTCCTTGTAATACAAGTGGGATATTTAAGCTAATAAATGCCACCGGTAATTATTATTCCAAGTATAGCTGACATTTGAAAGCCAGTGATCACACTGGAACAGTCATGTTCCTATTTCAGTTTTCCCATGGCTTTCAACATGACAGTCAAGAGAGGAGCAGCCCATCCATACTCAGAGATACACCAGTGTGAAACAGGTGTGATTAGTTTCCTCTTTGTCTTCCTTGAAATCACCTCATGAGAGATTCTTCTTAAATATTAATCAAAAGAGATTATAAAACTTATTTTATTTTCTTGTCCTCACATCTTTTCAAAGCAGGACATATTCAGGAAAGATTTGTCTCCAAAGGTACAAAGGGAGAGTGAGGAGTCTTTCTTGCTGCTGCTGTGAGGGTCAGAACTGCCAGCTGCAGCCAGCTGTGTAGAGCTTTATTCTTCCCAGTGGTGACATAAGCAACTGTGGCTCCAAAGCCTCTGTCAGCTCAGAGATGGTTTGTTATGGATGATCTGTCAGGGGCTGTCCCAGCTGATGTCTGTCTGCCACCCCTTCAAATAAATGAGAAGCTTTGTTTCACGGTGAGCACCGTGCTCCTGCTGAGCAACCCCAAGCTTTCTGTGCCCAGCATGCTGCTGTGGTCCCCTGCGTGCACATCAAGGACTATATGGCAACAGTTGTTGTCAACAGAACTGATTAGCTGTGACAAAGTAGTTTTCTGACAGGAGAAGACAGTCAAGCCATGATGGCCTGGGGTGATGCTGGGGTTATTCTCTTCCAGAGCCAAGGCAGCAGTGAAGAAGAGGGCAGGGTGGACCAAAGTCCTGAGGGGCTCAGCACAGTTTTTACTCATGCAGTTTGGAGATATTCAGTGACAACTCCTGTATGTGGTGAGATTCAGAGGTATATCTGCAGCCACATAACAGCAGCATGAACTGGTTTGTCTTGGTAGAGTCAGTATGGATGTGTAGAGTCAGTATGGATGTGTGCTGCTTGCTGTGTCATCTGATGTGCCAGTCCTTAATTCCACACAGAAGGAACAAGGCAGTTGCTCTTTTCAGCCAGCAGCTGCCACTACTGCCTTTCTCCATCTCAGAACAGTTTTGAACGAGAAAGTATTTGCTAAAGGTCGCAGATTCGATCCCAGTTCGGTCCCCATGTGTTGCCTGATCTAGTTGAGAGGCGTGACAGGGAGGTTGGATTAAATGATCTCTAAGGTCCCTTCCAGCCTAGGCCATTCTATGATTCTATGATTCTATGTTAATCAGCTGGACTTCTGCTTGCTTGTGGGTTTTGTTCCTTTGCTGAAAAAAGATGGACTTGGTTTGGCATCATTTATTTGCTTAATTTCTTAGCACCACTTGCTATTGCTTCTGAAAGAGCCCAGAGTAATAATCCTGGTGCTCTTACATGGATTGCCAAGCTTTGTATGTAGCTACTGTCACAATTTAATATGTGTGGCTGATGCCGTAAAAGACTAACTATACGCAGGGGGAGAATCAGAGAGAAAAATTGTGGGGGGGAGTTCTGTTTAAGCTCTACCTCCAAAATAAACTCTGTCCATGTGACATGATGTGATGACTGCATTGAACAGATGTTGAGTTTGATCACGTCTTAGTCATAGGCTCTTGGGGCTTTTATCTTCCTCATGAAGTCCAGAAGCACTCAGGGGATGCATTGAATTCCAGATGCTTAAATTCTAACTGAGATTTATAGGACTCTCAGTATTACATTGGATTGGTTGGTTCTTAGATGTGGTTTGATGCTGCCTCTCTTTCATTATGTACATGCTGTGGAAACCAGCAAAAGCAAGGCTGACACAGAAGGTGCTGTGCTTGTGTTGTGGTTCGAGACAACTGCCTGCGCCAACAAGAAAAAACCACACACTCACTTGCTCAGTCTTCCTCCCCACCCCTGTGTCCACAGGGATGTAGAGGGAGAAAATTCAACTAAAAGGGCTCAAGGATCGAGATTAGGACAGAGAGGGGTTAATTCACCATTTATGGTCGGGGCAAAAAACAGAGCAGACTTGAGGAGAAAACAGATTTAATTTACTACCACCATTTATTGACTAGCTCAGAGGAGGACAGTGCGAATAATACACAAACAAATACAACCCGCTCTTAAATACACCGCTCCCTCCTCCCTAGGGGTGCAAGTTGAGGCAGGTGGGGGGGGGCTGTTACTCAGTGTCCATGACAGTTCTCCCTTCTAGGGGAAGAGGGCTCCTCGCAGTCTTTCCCTGCTGCCATGTGGTGTCCATCTCACAGAAGGTACCCCTCTCCGTTTCATTCAGGGTCGTGGGTCACTTCAGGCACGTCCTCCACTCCTGCGTGTTCTTTCTCCCTGCTGGCATGGGGTTCTCCACATACCGCCACATCCTGGACATTCTTGCGGTCATCAGTCCCCTGAGCTGGCAGCATTCACCTTCCTGCCATCTCGCTCACCACTCTGAGGAAATGCTCTGCTCTGGTGCCTTTCTCTCCCTTTTTCCTCACCGACCACGTTCCTTTGCTTTCCTCTCACCTCCCTCTCCTCCCAACAGAAAAACTCCCCAATGGAAATGACGATACAGAAAGACAAAGAGAGATAACAAAGAGAAAAAAGCAAGAGGAAGTAGTCCAATAGGTTCCCCTCTTAAATATCCTGATCGCAAAGGCACTGGTTGGCCTGGCCTGGCCAGAGGTGGGTCCAACTTTTACCTGGGGCTGAGGGAGGCTCTCCAAGTTTCACAGAAGTCATCCTCCACAGCCTTCCCCCTGCTACCAGAAAAAAGCCACCAGACTCAAACCTGATGAGTTAGGGTGCCCTGAAATTAATGGGGTAAGTCCTGCCCCAGTGTAGGTAATTTATTGGCTACTCTTGCACCTTGTTTGCAATGACAGCTTGACCTCCTTTTGCTTTTACTGAAGTCGTGCTTCCTGCAGAACCAAATGCTATTCTGTGCCAGCCCAATCCATGCTGCACTGAAAGAAGGACAGAAAAGAGGACTGAAAGAAGGAAGGGACAACCAATAAAGGCAGAAGCAGATCTGTTAGCAGCTGCAAGGCTAGGGATGCGTGAATGGCTAACTGAAATATCCTATTAATTAGGTTTTGACAAAAGAAGTAGATTGCTAGTTTTAACAGAAATGTTTGTTTACCCTTAAAAGTTGTTTTTATTATGTTTCTTGATCAATTAAAAAAAAACCCCAAACTTGAAATTTCCTTGGATGGAAGTTTTCTTCATCCTTCCTGGATGGAAGCTAATTTTTTTTCCTAAAAAATGTTACCTAGAAATGCTACTGTGTAGTATTTTTTAAAAAGCAGCAGGCCAGACTTGTAACTACAATATCATTTTCTCAAATAGCATTTTCAGGTGGCTGATCTTCACAGACCGACAGTGTCCTTAGCCCTTAGACATTTCCTTGGCTGCACAAGATGTGACGAGTGCAGCTTTACTCTTGGTGTCTGGTCATTTCCCAGGCAGAGGAGGTCATGTACTGAAAGCCTTTGATTGACACACTGGTACATGCACGCGACACTATGTATTGCTTGTTTAATCAGCATGTTGGAGTGTTTTGGAGACTCAAAATGAATTCTTTATATTCCCAGAGTCTTTGAGTGCTTACTATGGACCACAGTGGGAACATGCAATTATCTTGCGTCTTCACACAAACTTCACTATTCACAGGTTAGTAATTTTAATCCTGTAATGTCTGATAATTGTTAGCTGAAACCTTGACTCTTTGGGGTTTTTTGGTAGCAGAAGCTCGTAGGTTAATATCTGGTCAGTGCTAACATGTTCTGTATGTGAGTAACCTCAGTCCTGACCACCAGCCTTCCATAGCGGGTGTGATTTCTCCAAGAGCACTTGAGGTGCAGGGGACAGACACGGTTTGAAGCTGGTCTGGAGATCGTTCAGCACAAGAGGGAGGAAACTTCACCTCTGGAAAAGTGCTGCCTTGGGCCCTCAAGCAAGCACTGGTTGTTGTCATTTTTGAGGATTTGGGGGGGGGGG
>NW_009733089.1:0-2169 GCF_000703405.1 Apaloderma vittatum | reverse complement strand
GGGGGGGGGCAGGGGGGGGAGTTTTGTTTTGTTTGGGTTTTTTTCCCTGAGAAATAAAAGCAATAGACGTCATTTAGTTGTAAGTAATTAAATGGTAATCAGTTTTAAATCTTTGAGCCTGTTTGTTATTACTTTGCTACACTAATTGCATAACTCCCAGCAGTGAATGCATTTTTACTCAGCTGTATCCTTAAATGTTTCATTTCCTCCTGTTGGTACATATTTAAAGATCCTGTTGATAATTTCTACCTCTGAGCCTGAGAGCTAGAAGCAGCACATTCATTACACATAACAAAATAATTTTAATTCTTGCATGGCTAAATCTTAATCACAGATCATACATTTACCCCAAAATAAACACTTCCAGGAAAATCCTATGTGACTACTTCAGCCGCATGTACTGTAGTGAGCAGGGTGCTGGCAGGTTACAATGCAGAGCCAGCCGCAGGAGTGCGAGGGACCTGCTGAGCCTGTCCCGAGGTTTCAAAGGAGCCCTTCAGAAGCTGGCTGAGCTCTACCCTAACGCTGGCTGTCCTCTTGCCTTCTCTTTGGGGATTGCTCCAGAGCAACAAGCCTGTGGTTGTTAGGAACCTTCTAGTCTCCGGCCTGTATGTGCCTGTGGCTTTTATCCTGCTGCCACATCTTCTCAGTCTTAGAAATATTCAGGGTTAGGAAATAGAAATTCTCAGCCAAAGGTGATCCTTCCTCTCTCACCTGCCAGGACAGACATATTGTCACTCTCTCACCACACCACCAGGAATAACCTCTTGTGACCACATATTTGTGAGATATCAAAGTGGGCTTTTAAGTAAAAGTGCACATTCTAGTCTTAGTATGTGATAAAATATAGCTAAGCAAGGCTGGAAAATAACCCAGCCCAACTTCCTGAACATGAATGGGAAAGATATTTACGTGGGAAGGGCAGTGCAGCAAACTTCTGTTTGCACTCTCTAGGAACAATTATGACCTATCAATAGTAATGTATTTTCATATTTAATATGGGTACCATCATTGCCATTACTTCATGGAAATTGTTAATGTTTGTATTGATAGAATAACTTAAATCAGACTTTAAATGTGAATTTGTTTACAAAGGAAAGTTTAATACAAATGAAGCTAATCTGGCACTCTGCAAATTGATTGGAACTCAGCAGAAGCCAATCTTAACAGCTTCATAGAATCATATAATCATTAAGGCTGGAACAGACCTCTAAGATCAAGTCCAACTGTTAACCTAGCACTACCATGACCACTAAACCATGTCCCAAAATGCCACATCTACATACTTTTTGAAAACCTCCAGGCTTTTTTTTGAATGCCCTTGGGACTGGTGCCTCCCCCCCTCCCCGGGCCAGCCTGTTCCAATGTCTCACCACTCTCTCAGTAAAGAAATTTTTCCTAATGTCCAATCTAAACCTCCCCTGGTGCAACTTGAGCCCATTTCGTCTTGTCTTATTGCTAGTTATTTGTGAGAAGGGACCTACATCCACCTCACTACAACCTCCTTGCAAGTAGGTATAGAGAGTAATAAGTTCTCCCCTGAGCTTCCTCTTCTCCTGACTGAACAATCCCTCAAAGTTCCCTCAGGGCTCCTCATAAGACATGTTCTCTTAGGCCCTTCACCAGCATTGTGCCTTACTCTGGATCCGCCTGAGCACCTCAATATCTTTCTTGTACTGTGGTGCCCAGAACTGAAGAGTACTCAAGCTGTGGCCTCATCAGTGCTGAGTACAGGGGGACAGTCACTGCCCTAGTCCTGCTGGCCACACTATTCCTGATACAGGCCAGGATGCTACTGCCCCTTTTTTTCCACCGGGGCACTTGCCTGCCTCATGTTCAGGCAGTTGTCTCCCAGCATCCCCAGTTCCTCTTCTGCCAGATAGCTTCCCAGCCACTCTTCCCCAAGCCTGTTCATGCTGGACTGTTTATGACCATGAAAAATGGATTTAGCCTAGCATTTCTTTTATACATTAGGCCTTCTTTGGTGGTGCAGATTGGCCTCATCTAGGTGGTGTAAAAGAGGCAATAAACCCCGGTACATTAAATTTAAACACAGTTGGTCTCATTTCAAGAACAAAACAGATTTTAAAAAATGAAATAAAAATCAGCTGGTTTCATTAGAGGTAACACGAGGTCTTTGCTTAATTCCCTGGGGATCTGAAAGCTGGA
>NW_009733088.1:0-1083 GCF_000703405.1 Apaloderma vittatum | reverse complement strand
TCAACAGCAATCTCGAATCTACTGCATCTGGTACTTTAATAAATCATCAGTTCTTTGCCATCTTGCAAATTGTCTCAGTTCAAGTCCTTAACAGGGCTCTGAAACAGGCAAGAGCTTAGCTCAGGTATGTGCCTCCCACAGCTCACACCTTTCACCTTGGCTATCCTGAACCACCTCCCTGTCCTCCCTGGGCCTTAGCAGAGCTTCTAGGAGGATCAGTTCCATGCTCTTCCCGGGCACAGAGGTCAAGAGTTCCCAGGGTCCTCCCTTTGGCCCTTTTTAAAAATGGGACTAATGTTTCCCTCTTTCCAGTTCCCAGGGACTTCACCTGACTGCCAGGGCTTTTCAAATATCATGGAGAGTGGCTCGGCAACGCCATCAGGCAACTCCCTCAGGACTCCAGGATGCACCTCGTCAGGTCCCAGGGACTTGTGTCTGTTCAGGTTCCTCAGGTGGTCACAAAGCTTGTCTTCACTTCCAGTGGGAGAGACTTTGTCCCGCTGGTCGCCATCGTGTGGTCCTTCAACTCGGGAGGTGTGAGGAGAGAAGTTGCCAGTGAAGACTGAGCAAAGAAGTTGCTGAGCAGCTCAGCCTTCTCCTCGTCTGTTGTAACTAGCTTGCCGTTCATGCTCATCAGGGCAGGTACACTTTCTCTAACCTTCCTGTTCTGGTTGACAGAGCTGTAGACGCCCTTCTTGTTATTCTTTACACCCTTTACACCCGTGGCTCCAGCCATGCCTTGGCTTTGTTGACCTGATCCCTACACACGCAGGCAGCATCCCTGTCTCTTCCCAGAATACCCATCCCGGGGGGCAGTTCCTTCTTGCCTTTTAGTTTGAGCAGCAGGTCTCAACTCGGGCAGGCTGAGACACATGGAGAATGTCCTTAAAGATCTGCCAGCTCTGTTCTGCTCCCTTGTCTCTGAGGACCATTTCCAGGGAGTCCTACTGACTAACTCCTTGAAGATCTGGAATTTTGCTGTCCTCAAATTCGAGGTCCTGACTATGCTCCTCCTCCGACTCATGTTCCTTAGGACCACGAACCTCACCGGTGTGTGATCACTGCAGCCCAGGCTGCCTCCGA
>NW_009733087.1:0-1575 GCF_000703405.1 Apaloderma vittatum | reverse complement strand
CCTCCACCTACAGCTCAGGGCTCCTCTGGGATGGGGACAGGGTGGCCCTGGCCAGGGCCAGCATCCCATCACAGTCTGGAGGTGCTGGAGGAGCCTCCTGCATGTCCCCAACCTGTCCCCAAGACAGTCTTCACTGCCAGGATGTCCCCTCAGCATGAGGACCCCAGATCTGGAGTGGGATTGGGGAGATTCTTCCCTTCTGTGCCAGGCTGAGCTGCCGTCACAGCGATGCCAGCATGGGTGGTTATTTATAAGAAATTATAGAAATTAGTTATTGAGAGCAACAGAAGAGATTCGAGATTGTTGTTGATAAACTCACTAACTAAAACAACGCTACTAATTAAGGTTAATATTGCTAGCAGAAATAACAACACAACAGCCCCGGGGTAAGGTTCACCAGAGGGTGAAAGGTTTGGCACAGAGGGGTGTCCCTGCCTGGGGTGGAGGAAAGGAACACAGTCACTCCATTGGGCTCTCAAGTATTGAGATTCTTACCTCCCAATTTAACAACCATTTTCTCCATCTTTTTATCCCCCCAAAATTACAACGTTTCTCCCCCGCTCCCAGGCGACATGTAGCATGATTTGGGTGGAGAGACAAGCGCCGTGGTCATACGTGTTTAAGCGTGATCTCTATAGCCTTCGTCCGCACGTGCAGGGGTGTCAACCTTAATATGCATTTCATAGCTGAGTCATTGGGTGTGATGGGCTCTCAAAAAAAAAAATGCAAAGCACCGCACACAGGCTCCCGTTACCTTGTTATTTTTGCTGACCAAAACAGGGCTGTCCTGCCTACACAGATCCCCCACCTCAGCTGCATCCTGTGATAGCCCGGTGAGTCTCCATCCCCCTCCCCAAATCGCACTCGATACAGCAAGGCCAGTCCTAGTCATCCTTCTGAGCACAGGGGCCTCACCTCAGCATCCAAATCCCACGGTTGGCAACCAGGAACAATAGTCCCCCTGCAAACAGAAGCTGAATCGTGATAACCCGGCGGGTCTGAGGCATCCGGAGAGGCAGGAAGAAGCCCAGCAGAAGGAAATATTAAATGGAGCAATATAAACACGGCGGCGGGGGCGAGCTCCGCCCTGGCACGGCCCCCTTGAAAGAGGCTGCCGCGGGCTGGGGCGAGCAGAGCGTCGGCGAGATGGAGAAGAGCAACTACACGATGGCCAAGTTCGGTCTGGAAGCCAAAGAGGCGATGCCCAAGCGGGAGTGTGGGTTTTATGTGAAGTACATCTTCCTCTTCACCTCCCTCATCCAGTTCCTCATCATCCTGGGGCTGGTGCTGTTCATGGTGTACGGGAACGCGCAGGCGGGCACCGAAAAGCACCTCCGGCAGCAGGACGCGGACCTCCAGGATCGTTACAAGAAGATCATCACCCTCATTTTCCTGACGCGCACCCTCAACGCCACCCTCAAGGAGAAGCAAAAGCTCCAGGACCAGCTCCTGAAGGTGCAACGGGACCTCGATAAATGCAACAGCACCCAAGGGTCCAACCTCATCCCCGAGGTGAGCACCCCTCCCCGGGGAGGGAGGGGAAAGGTCCCCCCAGAGCACTGAGGGCAGCACCCA
>NW_009733086.1:665-872 GCF_000703405.1 Apaloderma vittatum | reverse complement strand
TCACTGTCTGCCCGTATCCCACATGCCCTCAAAAACCGAGCGCTGCGCCCAAACCCGCGCTCAGAGAAAGGCTCTGACCTAGAAGAGCGAGAGAAGAGTTTAAGCTAAAGCAGCTTGAGGATAAACTGGAGCTGAATTCCCCAGAAACAGGTCATTTCGTTTCAGCGCACGGCCCCGTTCAGGTG
Source organism: Apaloderma vittatum (assembly GCF_000703405.1). Classification (NCBI taxonomy): domain Eukaryota; kingdom Metazoa; phylum Chordata; class Aves; order Trogoniformes; family Trogonidae; genus Apaloderma; species Apaloderma vittatum. The sequence continues at coordinate 687 of NW_009733086.1, read as the reverse complement.
GTGGATTAGCAGCAAAGGTCAC
>NW_009733086.1:354-564 GCF_000703405.1 Apaloderma vittatum | reverse complement strand
GGGAGCGACCTGCGCCTGCCTTCACGACAGAGCCTGGATCTTGATCGTTCCTGAAGACAGACACAGCTGATAGAGATGAGGGAGACACAAGCTAAATCCTCCAAGGGGAAAAAAAAAGAAAGGAGGGTTCTCCCAGCCCTGCTTCCCACCCTTACTGTCTGGCGTACGCCTGACGGAAACCCTGGCCTTTGAAACAATGTGGCCCCACAG
>NW_009733086.1:0-228 GCF_000703405.1 Apaloderma vittatum | reverse complement strand
AGGGCAGCGAGAGAGAGACGCCCGCTCGATCAAAGCGCGGAGCAGAGCTCCTCTCGGCGAAGCCAGGAGGGGCAGGTTTGCACGTTAGCTCTTAAAAATATCGGAAAAACCAACGGCACGAAACCCAAGCAAGCCTGCGAAAGGCGGGAGGAAGACGATGTGTGAAAAGCTTCACCGAAATCGAGGTGACCCTGCAGGAAAAACACGCTGCTCCCAGCATCCCTGTCC
>NW_009733085.1:344-622 GCF_000703405.1 Apaloderma vittatum | reverse complement strand
AAAAAAAAAAGAGCTTTTGCAGTGAAAGGCTGCATTATTCGGCAAGTAGTCGTGGATGTTTTTATGTCCTTCAATAAAATTTTTACGAGGATCATTTGATTGTTCATAAATGTGTCGTTCATTAAATAAAACCGTAGGACTGAGTTTCAGCTACATAGCTGAAGATGAGAGAGCTTTTGCGTATCAGGAGGAAGCAACAATGTGTGTTGGGCACATGATTGTTCTTTTTATTTTTTTTTTTTCTCTTTTTTTTTTTTTAAACGCTTGGAACCTTTTTT
>NW_009733085.1:0-268 GCF_000703405.1 Apaloderma vittatum | reverse complement strand
TTGTAAGGAAAGACAGGTAGGTGAATAGCTCACGCCCATTGGAATCTGAAAGAAGGGAGTTAGGGGATTTCTCTAGCAGAAAAAAAAAATTTAAGACACCTAACAAACAACAGCCTCTCAGGATTATTATTATTTTTTAAGAAACCGAAACTCCCCAAAATAAGGATCGCCTGGGCTCTTCAGGGCTCTCCATCACCTCGGGTTTTCTAGGGCTGGGGTGGGGGGCACGTGGAAAGAAATGGTCCAAATTTACAAGGAAAAGGCAAAG
>NW_009733084.1:12787-13151 GCF_000703405.1 Apaloderma vittatum | reverse complement strand
CTTCCCCCAGCACTTTTTGTTCCTACTTTCCCCCGCGGGAGAGCGTAGGAAGCAGGGCGAGGAAGCGGAGCGCAGCCCAGCAGCGCAATCCGAAGGGAGGGAAGCATTGCACAAGGCGTTGCACAATCCTTTTAAACGATCCTATCTCCAAATGCCTGGAATCGGGGCTGCGCTCAGGCAGAGGGCGGCAGCAGCTGCCGGGCACAGGCCACCGGCAACCCTCCCCAGCCTGCCCCCAGTGCCCCGCCGCTGCGGACCATGGGCGGCCGAGAGCTCCAGGGCTAGCCCTTTGCACCTTTAAAGCCGTGCTAACCGGAGGAATAGATACAAAAGTTAGTATGAAGGTGGTGGGGAGGCCGAGGGA
>NW_009733084.1:1142-12728 GCF_000703405.1 Apaloderma vittatum | reverse complement strand
GGGGGGAGGGGAGAGAGGTGGACACGGCGGTATCAAATACTTTCTATCGGCGGTCGCGGGGCTCGCTGCGAGCATCCCTCCCAGCGGAGGAGCCGTTTCCAAACTGTGAATTTAAGTCCGTCTATTGGTATGCCTCGACTTGTGTTTATTTCTTAATTTTGTGTTTCACGAGAAATGGCTAGCGCCTTCGTAGAAGTAACTCTCAAATCTTGGCTTAAGAGGAAGAGGGTATTCAGGCACTTCTGCGTTGCTAAAATGAGACTGTTAACGATATTTGCAGCTCAGAGGGGAAAGAGGCAGCTGCCCTGACCTGAGGTAATTGAAATTTGATGGTTAAACTAATTACGCTCTTATTCTAACGGGGAAAGAAACACGTATTGAACGTCAGTTGGTCTAATATATTCGGAGTTCGAAGCGAACTTTTCCGATTTTTTTTTCTCCTTCTCAGGAAAGCATATAAACACATAGAAATATTTACCGCACCCGTTGAGGATATAATTGCTGAGTGGGTAATCTCATCTGCTGGTATGGGGAAACATATCTAATATATCAAGCGTAAATAAGATACGTTTTAGATCTTGCCCTTCTAAAGATATTACATTAACAGTTACCCCGGTTTAAATTCATATTATTGTCTTTCTCAGTTTTATAGATAATGGATATATGCAATAAAATTATATTTGAATATATATTCTACCTAACAAGACACACATCGTATCGATTTATATTTTACACACACATACACATGCACATTGCAGGCGGCTTATAATAGAACATTTCCAGCACTTGGGTATACTGGGGTACTTATCTAAACAATCACTCATTTCCTCCTCCTATCGAATGTCTAATTTGTAAAGAGAGTTAAAATACATTTACTTACTCATTTCCAACAGCACATCTATGGAACTCTTTAACTGGGTAATAGATAAGTTTCTCTATTTACTCTGCGTGAAGAGGAAATGCAGTTACAAACACGCGCACAGATACAACCGCAAAATGTTCAACAACACACATTTGACAGGAAAGGGGAGATTGTTTTATTTATATTTTTCTAAAAAGGACAATAAAATACCCAGAACCCAACGGCAACCCATGTCGTAAAAGAAAAAACCTCCTACCTACGCGATAGTGAAAAAGAAAAAATTTCCAGGACGAGCAAAGAGCATTTTCCCGGTGTAAAGGGGTACATGTACACATACATACACATACGTACAAATACCTGCCGGCCAGCACCAGAAGAATTACACTGGGTTATCGTCAACATTATCCTCGTCAATGTAAGTCCTGAGACACTACGGCCAGACCGCTACAGCAGGCTGCCGTGCTCCCAAGCCACGATAAAACACAACGAAAAGTGGTATCTCGGTTTGTAAGCTCAGCGCGAGCTGGTCGGGCTCTGTTTCATATTATTTACCACGATTAGATCTCAAAGTATACTTGTTTCACTGCGTCTCTTTCTACCGTGGGGCTCTGACGCTCGGTTACAGAGAGGTTTTTACGACTGTAAATTTGCAAGGTGACCTGTGCTGCTCAGCTGAAGTCTGCTTTTTTTCGTGTGGTTCTACTAGTCTACGAAGATGTGCTGAGGCAGGACCTCCAAAAGGCCTGTTCCATGTCTTTGTGGTTTTGTTATCATAAACAAGAACCCAGCCCAGACCACCAAGTGTTATCTTGCACACGGCCATTTCGACATTTTACTGCAAGATTTATGGCTGTAATAAACAATCTCAGAAACCCTTTTTCCCCCCTCCCGGTACTTCCCTTTAACAAACTTGTAGCATCATTCTAAGCTCTCAAAGAAAGAAAAGGAGAGGAAGAAATAGGCCAGCTCCCTTATTTTTTCGAGAAGAACTGAAGGTTCGATTTCACTGGCAAAGGAGCTTTAATCAGTTAATAAAAGAGCGAGAGTTTCCTGTCCGAGGCGGAGATGTGCACCCCACCGGAATTTAGTCGAGAGGGAGAGTCAATTTTCACGCACCAAGAAGAGGCAACCTCATACATACCCAAAGAGGGGGAAAAGGGGGATCTCCCTTTTTCTTATTAAACAGGCAAGCACTCCCGCTACCCTCTTCATGCGCGGCTAAAATGTAATTACCCCGAAAGATATTATAATAATAATAATAATAATAATAACAACAACAACAACAGCGAGGATAGTAATAGCAGTAATAATAATTCAAGTTAACCTTTCGCTGTGCCCGGGCATCCTCCACCGAGAGCGGTAGGAGGAAGAATCGCACTAGCAGCCTGGTTTGAATTTGGTTCGAACCATTTTGAATATATTTAGCCCCAGCTTTCCTCTCTTGAATTCGAGGCTGTCCCAAGTTTCAAAGTGACCGAAAAGTGACACTGTGTGCATTTTGTTTCTTATTAATCTTACACATTGACAGTCTTTGTTAAATAACAAGGCGTGCCCTTCACCAGGCGACATTTTCATATTTGTTAGACGCGGTGACCTGAAGTTCACCTCGGCCTTGGACTTAGTTTTTCTAAAAGGTCTATAACAGTGTCTTTTAGATAGTGGGGTGCTTTGCCCAGGTCACTACTTCTAAAGCAAAATTAAGAAAAAATCGCGGGAAAATGTAAACGTTATGGTATGTATCGACTGTATTCCCTCCTTTGTTCCTGGGAATGATACAGCCCCTGGCGCTGCTCCTGCCTCCGCGAGCGGGAGCGCTCCTCTCCTATGGTCGCTGCCGGAGCAATGTTGGCAGTTTTGCCCCAAGTTCAGCATTAGTTAAAAGCGGTGACTTCACTGGCACCGAGGCTCCTCTTAACAACGGGGTAGTTGGCGGGATTTGCTCGCTCTGTCCTGGCGCGGTTAAACAAACACACGTAAAAAGTGATTTGTGCCCGGATTTTAAATGAATGGTCTTTTGAGCAAACCTTCCTCGCCAGAGAGCAGTGTGCTGAATCCAGAGAATGAAAGGACTGAAAGACTTCGTATCAAATTCTTAACTACTCTGCTCCAAGTTTTTGCTTTTTGCCTTTTTTTTTTTTTAAGGTATAATTTAAACAAGAGTTCAAGAGAGTCAATATTTATTGAAGTCGCAGTTTCAACTGCTTTGAAAATATTCTCATTGGTATTTTTATTCTAAATCAGATTGAAAATATGGAATTCGAGCCACTAACTGTTTTGGTGAGGAAGCAAATGGATTTCAGTCACCTACTCTTGAGTAAGCCAGTTATAGTAACAGCTTTCGTTCTGGGTATATCAAAGACACGTTGTTGTTCTTGGAAACAATCCGCCTGTTATTCTCTAACAAAATAGATATTTGGCTACGGTTTTTAGCTTGTTATCAGGCTTCATTCTTACACCAAATAAATATTCTGGGTGTGAAAGGTTGTGTACTATCTCCAGCGCGGGCTCCCCAAACGTGCAATGCCAGGGCTCGCTACAAGTGAGCAACAGCAGCAACTTGTGAACAACGTCTGCACCCCGAGCGAACATTGCATTATATACTTTCCAGGCTTCAGCAGGTACTTTAGACAAAAATCTCCCATAATCACTTTGGCTCATCTGAACTCTAACTTCTTGTATATTTGTTCCCAAGAAATAGCGCTCGCCTGCCACCATCCAGCAGTGTCTCTGGCAAATAATTCACGCGTTACGCAGAGGCCGGTGTAGCCTCTTGCCTTGGAGGTGGAAAGGCAGCAGTGCATGGATGAGGGTCTTTCTCGTTGCCCCGTCCCATTCTGCCACACCTTTCACATCTGCTTATGAATATTTGGGAATATCCTTTCCCTCTTCCATGCACCCCTTCGTCTTCACCGTTTCAGGCTGAACCTGGTTTGCGGTAATCTCCCCCAGAATGAAATTCCCTGTGCAATATTGGCCAGTTCTCCCTACAGACACCCCTAACCAAGCAGCTAAAACTTCTACACCGAGATGGCACTAGGAACAAAAAATCTCAGCAATGTGGGAATAACTATATGCGCCAAGAAATTCCACTAAACTTTTTCTTCAGAGGGGAGACAGGGGCAGAGGGGTGGGGTGGAGCGACAGAAAACAACCCTCCCTGCTCCCCATTTCGCTGGGAACTGCTGCCTCGGGTAATTCCAGAAGGCTGTGAGAACCCTCCAAATCACGGAGCGGCTCAGGGCGCCAGCTTCTCCATAATATTTTCTATCGGTAGCGCAGCACGGCCCCACCGCTCGGCATTTTAAACGATCTCCTTCGGACCAGACATATAACCCGTATTATCTCCAGCATGTCCTATTTAAGCACAGTTTAGCGGTCGCTACAGAAATGAGAGCCAAAACAAAGACGCGGCTGGGATCGATACACGCGTTAATAGCTTCGCTCCTATCTTATCTTCCTGCCATTTTGCAAAGTGAGAAGGCTTAACATTAAACCTCTTAAAGCAGGTTATTATATAATAAACAAGGGTGAAACATTTTGCTACCTGATTCTTGGAGGAGGCAGCATCAGCGGCTGCTGTGGGGATAACACGCGTGTTTACCTGCCGCGGCTGAAACCGAGATATTCAGACACAAATGTGGCCGATAATTCAAGATGAAATACAACGTGTGTTAGTCTTGAAAAGAGGAATTTTCTATCCTTTCCTCGGTAATTGAGGTCATTCAGCCAGCAGGGTTCACCTGGAGTCCATACTGTGATACACACGTAACTCAAAGCTATTTTATCTTTTGTGCTGATAGTCAAGATCTCGGCTATAACATTGACATCAAACTCTGTCTGGGCGAATGACTAAGAGTGGTGCAAAACGTAAACTTTTGACCCTCAACTTTTTGACCTGCAGTTGTAACGCCCTTAACCACAAAGATATACAAAAGCTATGCAGCTTCTCTTAGGAGTAAGAGACTCGCAGTGTTTGTTTCAATAGTTCTGCCGTTTCCCCCAGCTTTCTAAAGCCTTTTTATTATTATTTTTCCTTCTTCCTGCTGTTCAGAAATCGGATACTTTCCATTTTTAATTATTGCTTTTTTATTATTTTCTTTAATCCCGCGGCTTTGTAAAGTGCTGTTAGATCAGTTCGCACAGCCTTTCGGCAGCGTTGGAGGGAAGCCTGTTACTCAAAGGCGCTATATGGTTACAATTGCAGGTGAAATGCTGGGTAAGTTCTGGGCGTGAGGTTGGAAGGAATGTAGCGACGAGCGTTGGGGGAAAAGCTGCAGCTCTCTGCTGCGAGGGTCTTAGTCGTTTCTCTTTGATTTAAACATAAAGAAACAATTCTAATTGTTTGCGAAGCCTTGTCTAGGCAAACGAGTTGACTGTGAACTTGGTCTAAAGCGAGCTCTGCTGGTGATTCCTAGGGTGTGCAGATTTATCTTTTCTGCATTTACTTAACCTGGCAGTGAACTGCACGGGCTGCCATTTGTTATCCAGAGACAGACTTCACCTCAAGCAAGGACTGCTCCACAAAATTGCAATAATTACCCAATAACCTTCATAGCAAATATTATTATTGAAAAGACATTTTTTTGGCGGGGAGGGGAAAGATTCCTTATGTGTGCTATAAGGTGAAATCCTTGCAAATTTTACACGTTCTCTGTGTCAGATTTGATATTGTTTGTGCGTGTAGCTACAGGAACATGTGACGGCGATGGTCCATGAGTATTTGCCTTCCAGAGATGCATTAGTGAGAATGCTTTAATTTGAAAGGGATAATATTTTCAAAGATGACCAGGCGACTGTGTTTTTTGCTCTCTGACTAGCAACTTTAACAGCAAATTGGGGAGGTTTTAAGAGCAGGAAAGAGAAATAGCTAAGAAAGCAAAGCAATGTCTTAACTTGGCCAGAAGATTTACTTGTGTCTGCATCTAATGTGTTAAATCTGTATTTGCGGGGAGGGAAAAGGCATTGCTCCAGTATCCAGGGTTTGAAACCGAAACCTCCTGATCCGCCCCTTATGATCTGTTCCATTCAATTTCCCATGGAGCAGATTGCAAACCCCTCTATTGTCACCCTTCTACAGATACACACTTATTAAATGTAAGGAAATGGCAGAATAATAATTTCCCTGTAATGTTCGGCAGTTAGGGCGTTTGCAGGTTTTAGACAAGGCTGCAGAGCTGTAATTTACGGATGACTTTCCATCGGATTGTTGTACTTCTGGTTTAGAGAAAGTTATGCCTTGCGAAGTCACTAGTTACATACATTAAGAGAGTTCCGTAATCTTTAATTGGCCTCACGCTTAGACATGACACACTACACTCAACTATTTCTTTCAGAGGATTAGGTAAACTACATTTCAAATTGCAGAACGACACTTGCCATGCCTAAAGTAAAACAAACTCACACGCATTAATCCCTCAAACACAGCAGAAAAATAATGTGCACAGATAAGACCTCTCTCCTGATTCCCAGTGATTATTCTCCATGACAATTTCCCTCGGAAAACAATTAGGACCTGAGAATATTTTCGTAGAGTTCTGCAGCCTGAGTTGTTTGAATTTCAAATTTCAAAGCTTTTCTAGATTTGAATAGCTTCATCTGCCCTGCTTTAGGACAGGGCAGGGCCAGAAATATGGAGAAGCTGTCATTTCTAGCTAACTTTCTTCTTTTGTTGGAGAGTTTCTTGCAGTACGGGCGGGGATATTTTCCTTTTCTGTAGTTCTTTAATCTCTATACACTGCTTTACAGGGAATAGGCTCCAGAAGCAACATTTAAAAATGTGAAAATATGCTGTAGCAAATATTTTTGCTCTAGACAATGAAAAGTTACATTCTGCGACGATATCTAAGTTCCTAAAATATCAGTGGAACGTGTGTGCATGTATGTTTGTATATTCATCAGATAATTCAAAAAACGCAGTGTTGTTGAATATTGAGTAATCGCAAATGGTTTGTATCTAGTATCATTCCCGTTTACAAGAGGAGGATTTTCATTGGAAAAGGACATGTATATAAATGAAACACAAACTTTTAAAGGGTTTTCCTGTCTTCACCTCAAACTATAAATTTTTGTGGCATGTAATATAATATACACTTATATATAACTTTCTGGTATTCCTATTGATGAAAATATGACAGCTAATGTTCTATAAAATCCCCAGCTGTTTATTACGGAAATTATTTACAAAAATGCATTTAGATATGTACTTTTAAAGCCTTTCCCACTTTTTTTTTTAACAAAGTATATGCATATGTGTTTGTTTAGTGTTCATATGAAGGATACACAGACACAAAGGCTTCAAACTTCATTTGTCTTGCATGGGGGGTTGACTCTAAACATCAAATATTTGTAAAACTCTGAGATCTATGAGCTGGGCCAGTCTTAAACACTACTGTTTCTTTAACGTTAAAGGCTAATAAATTAAAAATATAAATCAGTTAGCAACGTGCACACCTCACAGTGGTTCACAACAATTTTATTCTCCTCTACTTCAATGCATTTCTCTAATTTTCGCTCGCAGTAGCAGATACAGCTTAAACTGCAACATTCAAACGAGATAGCACTAGTGAAACAAAACAAAGCCCATCTCCCATCTCACATCAAACCACCCCGTTCTTTTGCAAACCCGACTTTATGACACATGAAGGAAAACAATGCGATCTGCTGAATCCCTGCTACTCCAAACCTAAGCACAGAAAGAGATACTCACAGCTGGTTTGGAGATATACAGATATAGATCTATATTGGAGGCAATTCTCAAATCCCTTCCCTAGCCCCCAACTAGTCGGTCTGCACACCCCCCCCCACCCCGAGATCAGTCACCTAAGTAACAGCTCTGAGGTTAAGGATCAGGCCTTAATGCTACCCAGAGATAGTTAGTGTTCCTTTCACCCTTTCATTCAAGTCCTGGAAATTCAAAGACTAAAGTTAAATCCGGCCATAAAGTTTATTGCTGAGTAATCACACTCTGGTGAGAACGGTCCACTTAAATAAAAAGAATGTTGAAGTAAACACGCAGATGGGGCCTACCCCACAATGGCAGCCAGCAATATAAAACAGAGAGGGAGAATGCAGAGCTAGAGGGATATTTACAATCTTCAATAAACCAAGCCCGTATTTCATAATTTGCAGCACTCTAATGACCTGTAGTCTCTTGTATTAATGCTACAAGTTACAGTCAATTGGTTCACTTAAAAAAAAAAGTCACAGGAACGCATATATGTATACACATGTACGTGCTCTTTGTATACATAAATACGGAACATAAGACACACATGCATATGTGCACAGCTTTATACTGGCGTATACATCAATTTGTACATACATGCACACATGCACTCAATTTAAATATATTTATATTTATGCAATTATATATAGGATCTGCAAAATGTTTCAACCACATTATAAATGCGCATCCCCGAAACACACTACGCACTTGCAGATGAATATATGTATACAGCTAGACCTTTCTGCACAACTCAATGCAGAAAATAAGGATCTTAAGTTCTCCTGTACAGTCTGTACTGTTTTAATACTAGCTTTGATGTGCAACATATTTCACCAATCCAAAGATTATTACCATATCATCACGCCTCCAACTCTATCATGCCTACATAGGACACTGCCCAGATAATATCAAGCACTATCTATTTTGTTTTCCCTTTTTTTAATCGCCTGCAGTAACTACTCCTTGCTAAACAAAACCTCTCCAAACTTGGAGAGTGTATTTGAGCAAAGGAAGTAATTATCTTCTGCGGTAGTCGAAGTGATTAAAGCTAGGCCCCAAAATCCATCTCTGCCAAAGTCGCTTATTGTGGTTTACTTTGATTTGATCGTTAAAATAGAGAGCTAGCTGCTGCGAATGAAGGGATGGAGGGGATTCGCAGCGCAACCTGGATCATTAGTGGTTGATCCTGCCTCCCGGGCACGGTGGGACCGTCCTGAAAAGCTCCAGGCGGAGAGGAAGGGGAAGAGAAAGAGAAAGAGAAAGAGAAAGGGAAAGGAAGAGAGAGGCGAGAGTCAGCGAGAGCGAGAAGGAGCCTCGGCTTCCCTACTGTACAAATAAACTTTAAGGAACTTGTGCACAAAACTTACCTTTGACTTGCAAGGAGCCATTTTTCATACAGTATTGAGAACTTGTGGTTTGGATACTTCTGTCCCTAAACCTGACAATTTGAATGGCCAGGAGGCACACGTAGCCTGCAAAAGAGTCAAATGAAGTCCAGCGTCAGTGAGATTATATGTTATGTGGTATATAATGTTGGATGTCAACTCCCCAAAACCATAAAACTTACTTTAATGGCACCACGTGACTTTTTATAGCCAGTGAGCCTATCTGTCTGTGCTATGGATGATTTTACGATCTAATTCATAGACAAAACCCTATTCATTTGGCACCCAAATGTCATATAGCCGGAACTGGGGCTTATAAAGTTTACTGTTTTATAACTTTTAAGGGAAGGCATCAATGTAACCAGTCAGTAAATGTGCAAATCTTTAGTTGCTCTTAGAAGCTCAGAAGAGTTAACCATTCAAGCTCTGATGGGGTAAGTAACATTACGTTTATAGCAAACTAATTGTAGCGAAGAAAACAAAAAATCTTTAAACGGTGATAAGTGGGAATGTGGCTAGTGAGGGTTACTAATAGACGCAGAGGGCTCGGATGTGGCTGTCCGGCAAATATACTTAATGAAACCACAGGAGAAATTCTGGAGCGATGCAAACACGTCTTGGAGTTAGCAACGTGTTTTAACAAAGCACATGTTTTGGGGGTTCTTCTTTAAAACCATCAGCAAACAACAGTTGATTCAGCCTCAAAGGGTGTTGATTGTGGTCCTACGACGTAGCTTTTCACCTAGCGAGAAACCGTTAAGGAGCAACTTATGGTCAAACTTTCAATTAAAAATACTGGTAGCGGACAATCGCAGCATCTACCACTTGCAACGTGCAGCAGGAGACAGGTAAAAAAAATATTGTAAACTCTGCAAGGGTTTTGGTTTTTTTTTTCAGAGGCAAGTGAGGAAGCACAACTTCTTGCTTTGTACAAACCAGATCACGGAAACTTTACAATAGAAAGTTTATTTTTTTTGTTGATTTCCAGTCAGTTTTTTTAAAAACAAATACAAAAAAAAAAAGCTGATCACAGTTTGCTCAAACAGCCAGACTTTGACTATATTTGTAACTTTGTTCACAAAAAACATACATCACAGAAGCTGCGCTTAATAAGAGCCACTTCTAAGAGTTCGTGCAAAGAGTCATATACAAAGGCACAGCAAGGACATACTGCTTGGAATCACAGTTTTCGTCACAGATTCACTATTCACTACACGTAGGACAAGTTCAGTTGATTTCATCATTTCACCTCTACAACAGCATTAATTACACAGGAATTATATAGGTAGTTTGAATAAAAATATTTTTAACAGCTTGGAGCTATACAGACATTAACACTTGACCACACATGCACAGTTAAGCAGGTTGAGTGCAACACATAACATTTGTACTAAATCGGGGAAGGATTTTTTTCTCTCTCTCTTTTTTTTTACCTTCTTTTTTTTCACCTTCTTTTTTGTTTAGTTTTGTTTTAACAGTTACTTCAAGTAACACAGCTCGCTTCATATAAATAAGTTAAAACATCTATTATTTTTTTTCAAGACAAAGCCATTCAAGACAAAGAAATGTACGATAAAAGCAGATCTACTTATACACGCGAGAGAATGGTAATAAACAGGCTCATGATTAAAAGATGAATAAGGGCGACAAGAACAGGGTTTCTTCACAGAAGTAACACAAGGAAGTTTTATAAAGTCAACTTAGTACTGACATGAGACGCAGGGTCAGCTAATACTGCTCAGTACTTTTAACTGATCAAACGCTTAGGGACGGAATGCCCCTCCTGCAGCTGCCATGCTCATACTTTTCAGCTTATTATCCTTTTTCCATTTCATTCTCCTGTTTTGGAACCAGATCTTTATTTGTCTCTCTGAGAGGCAAAGAGCATGTGCTATTTCAATCCTTCTTCTGCGGGTCAGGTATCTATTGAAGTGAAATTCTTTTTCCAGCTCCAAGGTCTGATAGCGGGTGTAAGCAGTCCGAGCCCTTTTCCCTTCTGGTCCCCCTATGTTGTCTGGAAGAGAAAAGTACAGGATTTAGATTCTCAGCAGCCACTCGGAGCGTTCGTGTCTTATTGCAGCTACCATCGACCAGGACCGTTATTCTCAGTCCTGCCTGGTTTTGTTTCTGGTTTGGATAAACGCTCAACAAGTTTCCCCCTCCAGCCCCTTTTAGGAAAGGCTTGGGGGAGGGGGATTTGGTGATCTCGGTAAGTTTTCGCTTGGATTTCAGGTTCGATTTATTTTTTTTAAATTGAATTTTATTTAATTTTCTTGAAGGCTAATCCCCCCACCTCTCCCCGCCTCACCCAGATAAGCTGTTTTGGAGGATGTCTCTGCTGCTTGCTGGGTTTTGAAGGGCTGGGAGAGTAAAGCTGAAGCGTGCAGCCCTTTCCCACGGCGAAGCTGGGGAAAGATCTGGGAGGTAGCGAGCCCCGGGCTGCTCCCCCAGCACCGGGGGCAGAAAGTTCCTGTGTTCCCCTCTGCCCTTTAAACCCTCTCCCCGAACTTTGGGGCGACTCGTCCCGTCCCCCCCTCCCCCATGGCTTCCCAGCAGTGAAAACTGCCCTCCTCGCCCTCCCTTATTCTCCTTTTAATATGGCTCGGCAAAATAAA
>NW_009733084.1:524-1021 GCF_000703405.1 Apaloderma vittatum | reverse complement strand
GGCGGGCTTGGTTGTTGGGGGCGGGCGTTTTTTTATTTTTTTTTTTGTCTTTCTTTTTGGAGGGGACTCTCCTAGAGAAGGAAGCGTGCTTCCCCGCCAGCAGAGTTGTGCTGTGAGCGGAGGCTGCCCGCTCTCACGCCCTCCTCTCCCCCTCTCCCCGACCTTGCTCGGCGCAGCCACCCGGTTTACATTAAATCCTCATTTTCCTCCAGAGAAATAAAGAAAGAACAGGGTATTTGCTTTACCATGACTTATGTGCAGTTTTCGCATCCAGGGGTAGATCTGAGGCTGTGAAGGCTGGGCTGTGCTTTGGTCGGTCGGGGCACTTGCCTGCTCGCTGCTTGCTGGGGTGTCTTCTTCAGTCCCAGACGAGGTGCCAACCCCGTCTCTGCTGATGTGCGTGTTGCTGCTGGAATTGGACGAAGTGCTGGTGGAGTTGGCGAGGGAGTTTTTCACCCCGTGGTGACTCTCGCTGACAGGCGAACCGGCCACGGCGG
>NW_009733083.1:73754-78341 GCF_000703405.1 Apaloderma vittatum | reverse complement strand
GACTCTCCGTCCGTGGGTAGCGCATCTTGCAGCGCGCCTCTGGAGTGCTCCGAATGTGCGCCTTCGGCTGCGAAAAGTGAGGAAGGGTCTTTTATATCCTCATCTGGGAAGCAAAACTGGCGTTGTGACAGCTCCAGGCAGGCACACGCTGGATCGCAGCTTATTGCTGTGCTGAGAAGGGAGCAGCATTTCGGGGAAGCCTGGGAAAGATCTCCGCTCGAGTGGCAGCACAGCAGTTGCCAAAAAAAAAAAAAAAAAAAAAAAAAAAAAAAAAAGTTAACACGTCGGACAAAAGCTGTTGGGTTTGGGTTTTTTGTGGTGTTTTTTTTTTTAAACGGATAAAAAACGTCGTGTCTCTCTGATACGCCTCAGCTGCTACCTGAGTCGCTGTTTATTTTTCAAAGCTCTTTAGTGGAAGGGAGCCCCCTCGCAGCTCCCCGTCTTCGGGAGTGCATGTACCCGGCAGAAAGTTTCCATTGTTCAGGAAAGAGTTTGAAGCCTGTTTGCCAAAAAAGTGACAGGGGAATAAATGGACTTCGTGGAAGCTGGGGGGTGGGGGCATTACTTTCATACTCCTTTTGGTTAAAGCTATAAATCACACCGGGAGTTGGTTTTGTTTTCAAGAAAGTCCTAATAAAACACCAGATTCTTAGTGTAACTCGTTTGGCTCATTTTTCACAGTCAAAAGAATTGATTTATGGGGCAACATCTCTGCGACTTGACGAGAGCAGATGAGGTCGGTGTGCATGAGGAAGTGAACAGCCCGTGCTGGTCACAGGGGTGGGAAGCGGCAAAAGCAAGGTGTCCCCAGTTCTGCCTGCACTAGCCTGAAGTACATACTGGTGCTGTCACTTGGGGCACGGTTAAACCCACGAGGGTGAGGGGCGACCTCGGTGGCTGCCTCGGTGGTCCTCTGGGTTTCTACTTGCACCTTCAGCCCGTATCTAGGCGTTGATGATGTGGTCAAGTAATGCTTCCCGCGCTCTCGGACACCTTTGCATATTAAGGCGTTAGGATGCTGTTTGCATTGTAACAAGTGGCATACTCAAGAGGTTACAGTGAGGGAAACATCCCTCCGGTGATGTCTGCGAGCTGAGCGATGCGTTGGGATTTCTCCAGTGGAAATCCTCAGGACAGGCTCTGTCAGCTTGCTCACTGTCAAACTCCCGCTGTGCTCCCTGCAAGCAGGATTTGGCCCGGAGCGGAGGGCTCCCGTTAACCCCAACACTCAGCGATGTCTCCAAGGGTTGTCCCGATGTCTCCAAGGGTTGTCCCGATGTCTCCAAGGGTTGTCCCGACACTGAGCTGCTGAAGGCTCCCTCAGGCGGGGGGCTGCGAGGGCAGGGGGACCTTGGCAGTGCCAGGGGCTCTCCCACCACCGAGCACGTGCGCGGGGAAGCGTGAAGCCGGCACCGCTGACCCAGCTCTGCACAGAAACCCACGGCCCTGCTGGCGCGGGGGTACCCACTGCCCATCCGACCTGTGGGGGAAAAGGTTGTGCAAAAGAAACTGTAAAGAATATAAGCCTTCAGAGCCAAGTAAAAACACCTTTTACTTTTTCAATCTTTTTGAATTGAATGGTAAAAAGCAAATTCTTTATCCTAGTCAAATGGGCCATGGGGTATTGGCTCATTACTGAGGGTTGTTGTTCGCTGGGCTTTGCATTTACAGTCTAAGGCCTTATTTTCCATAAAGGGGCTTGGAAGGATTTTTCCCCAGTGATCTAATTCTCCACACGGGGCTGTGAAGGCTATAACAGCTACTGCTTTGTGCCTATACTCAGCTACATAAAACACACATTGAAGGGAGGCATTCTCGAGGTATGTGTATGTTTGCTAATATGAATACTCGCTATTAGCAGAGGTGGAGGGGGTGCAGGTTTTAACATCTCCGCAGGGAGGTGTTCGGCTGTTGGCAGGAAGGAGGCAGATGGCGGGGCTGTTGCTGAATAGAAGCTAAACTAAAAACACCAGGGGCCTCATCTGGGCTGAGTTTCTCTTCTCTCCCTTTCTCGGGGCTGCTGCAGGAAGAACAATGTCAAATTTCCCCCCCTCCCTTTTTTTTTTTATGAATGAAAGTAGAGAGGCGAGGCAGGATTGAATGTGTATGTCATTCAGGGGCTATGACAGAGATGATTAGGGAGGTCAGTGAACTCCTTTGCAGCCTTGAGCATGCGGTCACTCTATTCAGCAGCCACAGAATAGACAGCAATATAAAAAAGCCCGTTCAATTTGCATTAGTATTCAGATAAAGATATTACTTCGTACGATTTGTGAATGTCAAGTAACGCTGGCTGTTTTCTTGGAGAGCAGACCAACTGAAACGACAGCATTTCGCTTTTAAAAACTTCTGATGACCAACCTATCTCCTGTAGCTGGTGTGTATGTGTCTGTCTGTGTGTACGGTACACGTGAAAAAGGGAGTTTCTGGGCTTCTTAGGATCTATAGTGCACTAGTTAGCTGCTGAAGCTGTCTTGTGTGCTTTGAAAGAGTTATGTGGAGGGCTGCTAACATTTGAGCAGGTTTGTGCAGGAAGGGGAGAGCTCTCCCAGTCTGTTAGGAGCAAGAACTGAAGTTTCCATGTGCAGCACTGGTGTCACCCAGAGTTACTGCACAGGCTGTTTTCAAGCCAAAAAGAATGGAAAAGGGGCCGTTTGGGGATTTTGCTTAAGTTGAATGGGAGGGCACGTACCAATTCCTGGAGTTTTCTGCTTGGAAAGATCTGCTGGTGCACCATTTGAGACGTTTTTCTTCCTGCAGCTGATGACAACCGGGCTCTTGGAGCCTTTCAGCATGCACCCAGTGAAGGGGTCCAAGGTGTAGGGTACGGCAATCTACATCCCTTGGCTTTGTATATCTGAGTGTTTCAAAGTTCACCCTGAAATTATAAAGGTGCTGAAGTGAGTGTCAAATGGTACCGACCATACTTGCAGCTGACTTTGGGATTTATGTGTTAAAACTCTCTAAAAACAGTCTCTTATATATTGACAGTGCTTCCTACTTTGTGCCTGAGACCAGAAATGCTTTAAATTCAGTGGACAGCTATGAGCAAAGAATTTTGAGAGTAAAAGTTGATTATTATAGTAGCAGAAAAAAACACTAATCAAGTCTTCAATACTGAGACTAGCATATTCTACTGTGCAATAAAATAAGAGGATATGAGTAAAGGATGATGAAATACCATATCTTTTTTAAAAAAATCTATTTCTTGCTTACCAAGTAGAAAACTAGAAAGTCCTTTCCAGTGCAGATACTCATTAATGTATTCGATACTGGCTGTATAACATCATATCTTCTACACGTATTGACAAGGATCACTCCAATTAAATCTGAGAGTTTTTCTCTTTTAATTAAGACTTTGTTAACAGCCACTGAGTAGGGAACGTGATGAAAGTAAATCTGAAAACTGCATAGCAAAGTGTTGATCTGCTAATTGAATCATGCTATTAAAGAAAGCCGCTCTGACCAGCGTGTTAACTTTTACGACTCCAACAAATCTTCGTTGCTGTTTGGCAAATTGTACCTGTCCCGAAGCATGTCTGAGGGTGGTTTTTGAAGTTAGGCCAGGACCAAAGAAGTCTTGATTGCTGCATCCCTGCTGCATCTGGACTGTTCTCATCCAGCGGGACCCAGTCTGTTCCCTGGACAAAGCTGAAATTTTGCATGAAGCAGGAGGAGGACATTTCCCCCCACTTTGTAAGGCTGGGAAACAAATCTTTTCCTCTTAAAATATCATCAGTGAAAGTGAACTATAGGCTTAGAAGGTTATCCTGCTATTTCACTTGGGGACCCTGAAAGATGGGGAATCACCCCAGTTTCTGAGCAGTTAACAGAGTTTCCAGTTTCTAAAAGCTTTTGACCAAGACGATGGCCTGTTGGCTGGCACACAGAGGTGTGACTGAAAGTATTAGCTGAACCTGAATTTCAGTTAAGGTTAGGGCATGGCCTGCTGCTAGGTTTTTCTGGCTGGTCATTGAAATGTGTAGATGGGATCCAGGACAGGAGCCTGGGCATGAGCCCTGAGGCTTCAAAATAGGTGGAGAAGTGGCTGTGTTTTCCTCACTGTGTAGGTTTTAGCAGTTTTTAATATATGTGGAGTAGAACCAATAGGAATGTTACACATTCAGGTCTTTCTACTAAAAATACAGGTGAAATTCCCCCAGTGTGCCAATTTTTTCCCAGCTAGACTAAGCCTGATATAGAGATGATACAGAGACAATTGATTAAACCTACTTCATTTTTTTTTCTGTTTCCTCGTTTAAGTAAGCTTTTCTCTTTTTCCTAGTGCTACATGCTTGTGAATTTTCCTGTATCCTGGGAGCTTGGCTCTGCATACCTGGTTCATTTTCTTTTTTTCCTGAGCCTTCAAAAAAAAAAGTTTGAAATCGACTACTGACTCGGCACTTTCCAAGTCGATTGATAGCCAGGTTTATCTGAGCTGTTGTAGCATTTGCCATTTCATCTCTTTTAATACTGGTTACTTAATAAACTTTATTCTTCTCTGCATACCAGGCTGGATGTCAGAGAGGATGGTGACTTGGTAAAAATTTGCCTTACATCCTTGCTTTTTGCAGAAAATGGGACTGC
>NW_009733083.1:72557-73723 GCF_000703405.1 Apaloderma vittatum | reverse complement strand
GTTCAGCAAAGCCATTTGTGGAATGTGAAAGCGGGCAGTCCGGGCTGTTAGGAGTAAATCCGATAGCACCCCCTATGCAAACACGGGCTAAAACCATGTCTGAAGACACGTACTATGCTGAAAGCACCTTAAAATACCTTGTTACACTCGTTTTTTCCATTGGCCTCCTACATAGCTTATCAGTTTACTGTTTGCCCCTCTTTTGGCTCGTTATCTGTTGATCTTGTAAAAAAACCAACTTTTCTCTGAAGTAGAGCTGACTGTCCTGGTGCCCCCTGTCTGATATGCTCACAGCTCTGGTTGCCAAGTGCTGTAGATATGATTTAAAGCCCTGGATGTGTGAAGAAGGGCTTTTATTCCTGCGGTGAATGTGGTATTCCTGGTGTGCTTACCCCTAAAGTATCTGCTCCTTGGCTTGAATGACCAGGAAGCTTCTGTAATATCAAATGCAAACAAGAACTGTGAGATATGAGCTGCCTAAAACCTTTGGTAAACTTAGGAGTTAAAATGTGAAAAGTAATCACATGTAAACCTTCCCTATTATTCTGATAGGCTATCTAGGGGTTTGTGGCATTCACGTAGATAGGGACTAGCCAGGTAGTTAAATCAATTTATTTTTTTCTTCTGTGACACTCAGGTTACACAATGTAGCAAAGCTGCTTTTTTTTTTTTTTTTTTTTTTGAAGAATAGCAACACAGTCAAGTTAGAAAACATTTCCCCAGAAACTGCTTCAGTTTCAGATGCATTACTCTAAAAAAGGTGTGGTGTTTATTGTGGAGGAGGAGGTAGGTCTTGTACACTGGCCTGGCTTTCTCAAATTCAGAAAGCGGGGGGGGATAAATTGTTGGTTAAATAAAAAGGTTATATTAAAACTTGGAAGGAGGTTTCTTTATCACACAGAGCTGTATGCAAAACAATTCCCTTGTGCTTACACGTTTAGCCTCTGTGAGATTTTGGGGCTGTGCCATTTCTGCAGGTTGCAAGGAGTTAAAAGTATTAATGACTCAGAAGTGAGCAGGGTTCCAAGTTTTCGGGTGAGGGAAGGACGCAGTCCAGGATGGCTCCACAAGCAAGCGAAGCTCTGCGCACTGCCTGCCCTGTGTGCTGAAAGAACTCTTCCCCAGGAAGGCCCTGGAATGAAGACCCCTGTGTCTTGTACCAATGG
>NW_009733083.1:43652-72526 GCF_000703405.1 Apaloderma vittatum | reverse complement strand
GCTGTGAGGTATTAACCATCTGCAAATGTCAAGCGGACACGTGGCGGCATGATTTGGGTTTTTTTTCCTTTTCACCCAAGGAGCCAAGCCATTACTCCACCCCTTAGTTTACGGGTTTTAGGGGAAAGGAATTAACAGGCGATCACAGTGCACCATGGCCAGAAACCCTCAAGGGTGGCTTCGGGACTCCTGCTGTTTGATGAAAGTATTTGTCAGCTTATCTTCATTCAGTGCTTTTGCCCTGGGAAGTGGAGTGTTTTGTAGTTGTGCCTTTATTGCACCAAACTACCTTGTGCTGTTCGCAGGAATCTCGCTAAGGTATCTAAGTTGGTGTAATTAAATCTGTAAAGCTTTGGAGGCTGGATCACTGCAAGGTTGTAAGGATTGGGCGAGATGGGTGTAGGGGAGTCAGCAAAATCACCGTAACTTTGTAAGTATTGAGCAAGTTGGGTGTAGGGGAGCCAGCAAAATAACTGGATATTGCTTAGGGACAAATGTTGGGGTGATTATGTGATGCGTAGGTGAGTTCTCACTGATGCCAAGAGAGAGGTGCAATGCAAAATAACAGGCAAGAAGTGGAGAACTTGACTGTCCCAGAGTCCCGAGGACAGTGCTAAGGGTGAGAGCGTCTCGGAGGCTCCTCTCATAAAATACAGGCAACATCTGGCTTCTGTGGAGATGGGGTGCAGACGTGGTCCCTGTAGCAGGACACATGTCCCAGAAGCCATCTGGTCCCCGGTGTTGCCGGTGGTGGCCCTGCAGAAGGATTTGCTGGGGGGTTTCATTGTGGCATGGGGCAGAGGAGATCATGTGAAGCCCTGAAGGTGTTTTTGCTCTGTGCTGCATGGGGTACCTCAGGGTAATACGCATCACCCTGGACTGATAATTCATCCCCTCTTACTCACTGCCCCTGGGAAAAGCAAAATATACATCTATGAAGGCTTTTCTTTTGAGTTAAGGAGACCTACAGCAGATATTCCTGGATCCAAGTGATGAGACCAGCCTTCATCAACCTTATGCTTTTCCTGTCAAAAAGCTGAAAAGCTCCCAAGAATTGGATTTTTAGTTTTACTTTGATGCTTTGCAGAGTTTGTAAAGATGCTTCGTGGCAGATTTTGGCTCCTGATTCAGAGGACTGTTGCTTTGTTTGGGGGTTTCCCCATCCCCTGCTACTTGTAGTCCTGTAAAAATAATAATGAGGTCCTGATCTTGCACCTTTTGAATCCTAAGCAAAAAAGCCCCCATTGATTTCCAAGGAAGTAGGCTGAAACCCTTCACAGATCGTGGTGGGAGCTGCTATTTAGCATAAGCAGGGATTGTCTGGGAAGTTTTCTAATGATCCAAACATTTTAACAAGCAGAGGAAACTCAGTGAGTAAACGAGCTCCCCAGTTTGGGGGTGGGGAGATGCCCGGTGCTGCTTCATGGGAGCAAATCCCTGGAGCTGTCTCTCCGTGACCTTCCCTTCCTCTCAACCTGCTGTAGCACAGACCTTTGCTTCCCATCTTGGTTTTTATAACTCTGCCTTTGATGCGTGCTGGCGCAGCCTGAACGCAAGCACCGAAGGCGATGGTGGCGGCAACCTCGGACCGGGGTGACTCTGGCTTTAGTTCCGCGTGGAGCCGAGGTGACAGTGATGGCCACCTCCTGGGGTGACTCTAGCTTGAGTTCTGCATGGAGCCAAGCCATGGTGCTGGCCGCCATCCCCCGCCCCGTCCCATCCTCTTTGCCGTTGCCATCCTATCAGTGTCGGCCAGCATTAGCCCCCAACACCGTGATCCGGGAGCTGCACAATGTGCTGGGGAAAGTGTTAATAATCCCCCACGGGAGTTTGCAGGCGAGCCGGGGTGAGCCCATAGGCAAGCTGGGTCCACCAAGCTTTAGAGCCGCTTGCCCAGGGAGAGGAGCCAGTGGAGGAGTTTTCCCAGGGCAGGCAGAGCAGGGAAATTAAAAAAAACCCAAAACTTTTCTCAAAAGGTTTAGTTTTATTTTTTCATATCCCCCTTTTTTACATGCAAGACTTAAGCACAAGAAATTCCCTCCCAGCAAAATATTTCAGCAGCTTGTTTGGAGAGTGCAAGTCTTGAACTAACCGGTGATTTGATTCTTGCTTAAAATTTTTTTAACTTCTCGATCTAGATTCCCCCAGGCAAGTGTTTTGTTTTTAGCCGGTAGCAGGATCTGAGGAGTGTGCTGATTCCCTGAGGTGAGCTTTGGGAGATGATGTTTCGGAGCTGAAAGTGAAAAGGAAAAAAACAGTTGCCATGGGAAGATTAGGGAGTTAAGAGTGTGCCCTGACAACGAGCATGTGCAACCAAAGATAAATCCTCTGTGAGCCTGTCTTTAATTAAAAGAATGATTGGAATTAGGCATAGCACCATCTCTCCTGATCTGTATCATGTGTATGTGTATGAATAAAGCATTTTTGGGGAGGGAGAAGAGAAAAACACCAGATTTTAATCTTCCTTTGGTAGCCAATATGTCTGCCTTTTGAAAGGGCATATTTCTCCCTGTCTTAGAGTACCCAGGCTTGTTGACAGTAAACAACTGTCACTTGGCAGTTTATGAAAGAAGAAGAATGTTTGAGAAAACATGTCCAGTTTAAATAATTATGTTAATAGGTTGGGGATTCATGCAGAAGTGGAGGGGGGGAGCTGGTAAATGGAGGTGCATAAATTAGCTGGTATTTACTGCGGAAGAGATGAACTGCAAGTGAAGGCAGTTGGAAAAAAAAATTTTAAAAAATACTCATTTTTACAGCCGGTGTGTTATGCATGATTTTGCAGCTTTCTGGGAAAGCTTTATTATTTTTCCCCCCCCAGAGAAAACTCAGAAAGGCTGGTTCTTGCAGCATATGGTGGGTTGTGTCCTGGGGGGCCTCTGGGTGAGACGAGCCCAGCGCTCCCCCTGCCCAGCCCTGATGCTGCTTCATGCCTCACGGGCAGCGCTTGGACCCTGCAGCCACCCTGACATGTCCTTACCCTTGGCTTCTTCATCGGGGTGATTGGAAGAGGAGACTGCAAAGAGGCTCTGCCTCCCAGTCTGTGAATTGATTAATTACAGAAAGGAAGGGAGAAAAAAAAAAAAATGGTGTCCGCTCTGCATCTCTGCCCAAAGTTGCTACAAATCCATCACCCACTGTCTTCGGAGCTAAACGCTCCTGAACGTAGTGAGTGATGAGCAAGTGTAAAGCATTTATTCCAGCGTGGCCCAGAGGCATCAATGTCAAAGGTGTCGTGGGTGAGGGCCTGGTGTCAGGCACTTCAAATCTGTAATTAAGCATAAAAATAAGTTTCAGGCTTTTCCAGGCCCCTGATTTCCTGGCTTAGGAACAAGAGTATAAGCCACTATTGGTGAGTGCTGATAGTAGCCTTGAAGATACAGGGTAAATCCAGCCTCCTGTACCCCCCTCCCGCTCCCATCCTAGCTGGAATACAATATACATACAGTAAATGCTCTAGTGTTTAAATAAACACAGTGTAGATACTGTGTTACAGATACTCAATGTTTCTTTCAGCCTTGGGTGACTCAGAGAGGGGCACCTTAACAGCGGCATCTTCTCTTGCCTTCCTTTCACATAGAGAGTTTCCTTTCGGAGAAAGAGCTACAGGAGTGGACGGGAACCCCCAGAGTGTGGACGAAAGGGTCACACTTAATTTTTCCTTTGGTCAGTGTTTCAATTCATACTGCCATTATTTGGATGAGAAGGCAAAGGAAGCCCAAACCTGCAGCCTCCTGCTGCAGAAATGCTTTGAGATCTGCCCAGACAAAAAGGAAGATAACTCCTAGAAAGTGTTTATTGAGTTGGAAAGGGACTCCAACCTGTGCATTATTTAGGGAAGGAATGAGATTTCTGCCTCACTTTTACGTGTAGGCATGCTGGCATCTTGGGATTTGAGAAAACAGACTTTATGGAGGGATGGGAACTGCAAAGTTGTTGGTGGGTGCTCGTTCATGCAGAGAGAGAGGTTTTAGAAGTGTTTCTGCTGGAGTAAATAAAGGAAAAGCTGGGAAAATCAGATTGTAGAGGATGGGGCAGGTGTCCAAAAGTGCCTGTGGAAGGTGTTTGGCTCTTGCAGGTAGGACCAGCCATGTCCTGCAGTAGGGAACTGGAAATGTCCCTCTGCAGAGGGTCTGCATTTCCTTACAGCAGCATTAAACTGGCTGTGTACAGAGGTGTTTAACCTGCGTCTGGCATTACTGGAGCCTAACGTAGTACAGTTTGTAGAAAATGATTATTTGGGGGCATTAAAACTGCTTGAAGGGAGTGGGAACCGAGACATGCATGACTTCCTTGAACTCTCTCTTAATTTATTATGTGCAGTCCAAAACCTGCCGTAATAGATACTGTTGCAGGAGACCATTAAAAGGTCCGTGTTGGTGAACCCGATGCCCTGCTGTTGCTGCTGGAAATGATAAACCGCCGCGTTCGGGTCGGATGGTGTGTGATGCCCTGTGTGTGTGCGCGTATGCATGGAAGCCGGTAAGTCCTGCTAATTTAGGGATTGTTTTCCAAGTCTGTTTTCTATAACTCTGCAGACTTAATACAAATAAAGAACCAACTAAGTTTCCTGTGAGAAGCGCAGAACAAACGCTAAGGGTGAGATTTGAATGCAGAAAGGTGAAAACACAAATGTATACAGAAACAGCAAGTCAAACAAGCTGAAAAAATATTGTAGGGTTGATTTAACAGAGCAGTGAACTCAAAGCTGTCTAATCTTTTTAGCAGCCTTCTTTAAAGATGAGAAATAGAAGAATTTTTGACATCTACTTTTCTTTTGCCATCTCCCTCAACTCTTTCTAATAATGCTGAAGGATAAGCCTGGAGTTTAGCACAAGGGCAAAGAAAGCGTTGCAGCTTTAGTGAGACGTGCTTGCTAAATAACAAACTCTTCATTTGTCATTTGCGACTTTAGATTAAAGTGGATCAGAGTTCCCCAAAAGAGATTACTGTTAAACTTCTCCAGCTTGGGTACCTGGCACCTAAATCTCGCTCGAGGCACTGAAATAACAGGCTTGGTTTTGAAAGATGCTGAGCCAGGTCAGGCTCTGCATTTAAATCGCTTAAGCACTCTCAAAATCTGGCTATTCATTTTGATGCCTAGATATGGATTTCTGGGCTTAATCACCGACTTTTGCATTTCAAATGTTTGACCTTTGTTGTCTTTACTAAGTATGCAGACAGAGTGGCCCCCAAATTATTTTTCTTTTCCCTTTGAGACAACTGAAAACAGCTAGCAGAGACTTGAAGTTCTGTGTCTTATTACTGGAAATAGGGATCTTTGAAAAATACGATTTCATGTAACTCAGGAGAAACTTGCAAAAAAAGATAATATTTACTTATTTTCGTTCATGTGAACATGATCTGTCATATATCTAAAATTCACAATCAATTGGAAAAAAACCCACTCAAACTCCCCTAAACCTTTGCCCTCTCTTAATCTGTGTACAAGAGGTTTGGGTTTTGGGGGGTTTTTTTAAGATGTGCTTCCCCACCCCCCCAAAAAAATAGAGTCAATTGATAGCCTCATAAACAAATACCAAACATTAAGTCCTAATCTCCATATAGAGGAGCCTGACCCTTTTTATGGAGAGAAAAGGTAGAGGGAGGAAACAGGGCCAGGAGTCTGAGGTTTAATGCTTATTAAAGTTTTAGTGGGTGGGAAAATGCAATCAATAAATTTTGTTTAATGCCTTGAAACTGGTGTTAGTTTTCACTAGCTACACTGGAGAGTAGTTTTCATTTTGAAACTAGGACACTCGTAGTTGGAATGACAATTAATGTGGAGTGAATATGGTCCCAGTTGGAAGCCGATTTTTTGAATAGCATGAAAACTCCCCCCACCTCCCCGCCTTGGCTCCGGAGTGGAGTAGCTTCCGTTTTTAATTAGCAAACCAGGCAAAATTTAGCTCATTGTGTCTTTCTGCTCCTTTGGCCCAGTGGATAGCTTGGATTTCTCCATCGTGCTGTCATGAGGCTGTTCCTTTTACTTTTTTTTTTTTCCCCTTCAGTTTTGGTGCAGGGAGGAAGGGGGGGACTTCAGGATACTTAGGATTAAAGTCATTGTTCGGGGGTATTTGCAGCCAGCTGCCTGCATTAAGTGAAGATTAGAGGAGCGCACATTAGAAGTGCAAGGGAAATGCAGAGGAGCTGGGATTTGGGCGCTGCATAGCTGTGAACCGAAGGGGAAAGGTTGGGGCTTTATGGCAAATTTTTGCTGATGACATGTGATCTCAAAGCCCACTTCAGAACATCATAAATACGCGAAAAGCATCACAAGTAACGGCCATGGCCAGGTCTGCCTGGGAATTGTAATGGGACCATGAGTCTTTGCATCCCTCTAAGAGTTCCTCTGAGGTAAACCTAACGTTTGGGGCCATTTAAGCAATACCTACATATTGCTTAAAAATTCTTCCACAAGAGCACTTAAGAGGTGGTGAACTTTTTGCTAGAATTCACTAAATAGCTGAAAAGGCACTCTGGAGGTCAAAAATTCCAAAAATAATGAATACTTGGAGAATTTTAAGAAGGAAATGAAGATGTAGAGGAGGAGCCCAGAAAGAATAACTTGGAACAATTATCCAGCAATGCAGGTTTATTCTTTTAAGGATTTATAAGAAAGTTTAAAAAGATTTCTGAAAATTCAGTTTCTCTCCTTTCTTTATGCTTTGCGGGGCACTCATTTGTGTAATCTGTCATTCTTGTTGCAAACTTTGCAACAAATTGCTTGATGCACATCAGGTAGAAAACCCTGTCAGGTAACCTAGTCCAGCCAAGCAGGAGGGATCGGTGCACTGATGCTGAAAAGCATAGGTTTGCTTAGGGCCCCCAGGGTTTAGCAGGACCCAATCCAGCTCCGGTGGAAGCTGGGGACAAGCTTTGTCCAGTCTGTTGTGATGCTGGGAAGCCTCAATCTGTGCCTCAGTTTCCATAGCTGCCTTCACTGGCTTTGACAAAGGATTGTGGTGATTGCTTGCTTGCTGCAATGAGGTTTTTTTTGGACTTTGTCAGGCATGAGGAGCAGCAGTGTAAAACATCAGCTGTTCTGTGGTCTGTTGAGACCAAGTTAGGATGCCCATGCAAAAGCTGGGGCCAAGTTGGCTACTGCTCTTCAGAGGCAGCCAGAGGCAGACACCAAAAGGACGATGACCTATCGGCACAGTCTCCTGTGCTCCACCTGGGATCAGCCCAGTGGGTGTCCTGTCACTCTGCCTTGAGTAGGGAGCAGCCTGGGTTGACTGCATTTGGCCACCATGGTTGGATGAGGTGGGCTGTGTGATGTGGGCAAACCAGCTGCAAGGATGCTCTCACCCACATGTCAGGCTGGGACTAGTGTCGTCTGTGCCACGTGCATGGCCTGCGGAGATCTGATGCAGCTCGTGGATGTCCTTCTCCTGAGCAAAGCGCAAAGGCTTTGGCACCTGGGAGAGCAGGAGACATCAACACAGGCATCCTTGAGGTGCTTCATGATAAGCCAGGAGCTCTCAGGACAGATGTCTCCATGCTGCTGGCTGTCTGCTCCACTGCTCCCTGTCTTTAGGGACCACTGATGAAGTGGAGGACATTTCATATCAGTTCTTTTATTTCCATAAAACATAAAGTAAAATGCAGAACTGATAGGTAGGTGGGTAGGTAGGCAGGTAGATATGGGTGGCAGTTGCTTCCCTCTTCTGTATTTTGAGTGGGGGAACAAGGAAAGTATTTGACTGCACAATCTGACCAGATTTTCAGGAAAACTCCCCATCACTGCCTGTTCCTTTAAGACAAGAAAGCCACAGCTGTAGGCTGTCCCTGGGACAGGCTCTGGGCTCTCAGCAGCAACCAAAGCTTTGGGTCTCTTGAGGTTTACATTCCCAGTTTTTGTTAGGTGTAGCCAGGAGACCCCTTTGATTTGTTCTCTGGGTTTTAATTTTTTTTAGCTCCTTAGGGCTTTCGAAGTACCACAGGGCAATCCTCCTGGCTAAAATGTTTTTGTAACTATTTTAGCTCTGTGATGATTTATTTCTTCTTCTAACTCCCAGCATCTGAACTGGATGATCTGGGAAAACAGTCCATTAAAAGGAGGATACTGTAGAGTCCTGATGAATCCTGTTTTCTACTTGGCCGGTGGAACAGAAAGCTAATTGCCAGTAGTAAATCCATTCAAAGGAGAGCTGGAGGGAGGGAGAAAAGCTAATATTCCTCCTTGAATGCCATTTAATCTCTGAAACCTCTCATGCAGATGTAAATCAGGATTTGCACAACAGAGTCAACAGTTGCTCCGTAGATAAGGCAGATTTGCAACATCTGCTTTTCCATTCTAGAAGCTCTTCCAAAGTCACTGTTGGGGATAGGCAAGCTAAACACTAGAGGGTTTTTTTTCCTTCCATAATCTCTTGTTTATGAAGAAAGCTGCATATGACAGAACTAAACCTGGCTATTGTTCTCCTAATTCTCTAGAAAAAAGTTAGCTTTCCTCCTAACACAGATCTAAGAAAACCCACCTCCCTGGGTGGTAATATGTTGCAGTACTCTTGTTAACATCTTTGGAAGAAACATTGTCTGGTAACAACTGCGTATGCCACTGCAGTGGTAACACAATATAAAAGTTTACCTTGCATTATTGTTAGGAAATCTATTTTTAAGCTTTTCTGGGAGGACTACCCCTCAGATGCCAACAGGAGTAATAATAGGTGAAAGTTAAAGTGGCACCTTCAATCGGTGGAAGCAACCCTTTTCAGATGTGGTTTCCTAAAGGCACATTTCTCGATCACAAGTTAGGCTCTTAGAGGAGGAACTGGTGGATTTTTTTACTTTTCCTGGTGTGTGATCCCCATTGAGCGGGGAATAGAACTCAGCTGAACACTGCTTTGGGAAATGATATTGCTTTGGCAAAGCATCCTGAGCTGCCGTGATTGCCAGAGTGAGCCCCGTCTGCAGCCTCACACTGGAGAATGTGCCCCAAGAGGGTTCTTGACTTTGGAGGGGAGAAAAGGTAGGGAAGAGAGAAGACAGATTATACATTTTGTATAATACTTTTCAGTAGATGTAAAAGGAAACACATATTGTAATTACGTTATCATATCTGATATTATACACAGGAGTACCATATCTAATATTATGTATGTATTTTACATGTTATATTTTGTTGTGCCAGGCTGGCGATGTGACCTGTGGGGTGGCAGGGCCATAGCCAGGCAGGTATGCTGCCCCACCCTCATGGCTGCTGCGGGAAGGAGAGGAAGCTTTCCCTTGCATAAAGCGCTGCCAAAAATGCATTAAAAAAAAGAAACAACAAAAAATACCCCGCAGTGCAATGAGGGTATGCAGGGACTTTAGGTGAGCTCGCTTTGCTGTGGGGGCCGCTCCCTCGATCTTATCTGCCCTGAGAAGGCAGGTACTTGGGCAAGGAGGCGATCCCACGATCTTATCATGCCCACCTCTCATGGGGGGCTGCTGCTTCGTGCAGGGCCTGGTGCTGGTTTCCCATTTTTCGGTATTCCCCTGGGGCCCGTCTGCCTCTCTGGGGAGACAGAGGGAACAGGGACATGGCGGGGGGATGGCACTTATCACCCCTCCTGGCTGCTTCTTAAATTAGGGCAGGTCCCAGATGAACAGCATTCGGCAAGAAAAGTTTATTTCCCCTCTGGGTTTACACAAGCAGCCACACAGATACTGGGAAAAGTACTGTTGTGGGGGGTAAATAATACTATGAGTCCCTATTAGCAGAGGTGGGACACTTATTTAGAGTAAACCTGGGCTAAGTGTGTATAGAGGACCTTGTCTGAGCCTGAAGATAGCCTGTGTGCTCTTTGCCATCATGTTCATCCCACTGACGCTGGAGGTTTCTGTGTCCCCCCAGCAGTTATCCTGTGGCTGCAACCCTGTTGCCCCTGGGAACGCAACACCAAACTCAACAGGTGAAAACTCTGGCATGGTTTTTGCTCTGTGATCCTATAATAAAACCTGCGGTGGTGGTTTTGGTGCAATGAAATACACAGAATAAAGAAACATTTTCAAATTAAACTGAAGGGAGAAGTGCATGGAGTGATGGGGGAGGGGTGCACCCCACACGAGAAGTCCCTCAGGAGGCTCCCAAACACTTTGATATATGGAAAGGCAGAATCGTGGGAAGCTGTTCCAGGAGGGAAAACACAGGTAAAGAGAAATAACCACATGGAGTGTCCTGGAGCAGGGACACAGCACCCTGGGAGATGGCGCAAGGCCCCAGGACTCCCCCGTCCCACCGAGCCTCCCACGGGCACCGTGGGCCTTCACAGTCTGGGAGTAGCACCCATGTTTTCTGCCACAGCCCTTGGAAGTAGTTCTTGACACCAAGAAGGGCACCAGCCAGGCTCTAGGTTAGCCTGAAGCTTTGGAGGGGGCCATAGGCAGCCCAGGAATAACCCACCGCTCTCCACCTCCTCAGCCTTTTTTGCTTGAAAAAACTGCGTATCCTCCTACAGAGAGATGTCTGCATTAAAACCAAAATAAAATATTTCCAGGCTCAGACAGAAACAAGTATTGATGTCTAAGAGGAGCAGACATCTGATGGAAATACTGACACAGTTATGCACTTGGAGCTGTGAACCACACAGAAAGTGAATTATCGCTGGGATGAGCCAAGCAGCTATGGAGATGAAGTATCTCATCCTTATAAGTGAATATGTATAAAAGCACTTGAGCATTGCTGGGCCAGCTGCTTCTCATTGTGGAAGGTGTTTCCCAGCTAGCTGCTGCCTTTTTGTTCCTCTGAACAACTTAAAAATTGCTTCTTTCTGTGTAGCATGTTTGCTACAAGCAGCAGTGATGATGCTGCAAGGGCTATCTCCATCACAAGCATTTGGGGTCATCCTCAGCTCATTACTGATTTGGCTGAACTAATAAGTGGTTGAATTTTAGTCCTGTCTTGGGAGCCCACAACTTAGATTGCCGCCTCCTCCTCCTCTCTAAGAACCCATGAAAGCTGCAAATGCATTAATCCCTGCTCTGCTGGGCTCTCTTAACCCCTACATGAGTTAACTCCCCAGTAATTTATACTTATGTCTACTGTGAATTTTGAAAAGTTTCTCTTAAAGTCAGCTAGATCCCAAATGGGAGTTTCCTTTGGGATCAGAGGGGACCTTTGCAACCTGATTTGCAATAGGCATGCTTTAGGAAGGTTTTAAAGGATACGTGAGAATAGTTCTTTGCCAGCAGCGAGGATGCTTTTCTTGGCACCCAGGACTGAGGTCCAGGAGGTGTGTGTTCAGCCCCAGTAAATCTGAAAACCCGTCTCCCTGCACTGCTGGTGTGCAGGGGGAAGTTTTCTGGCTGCCTCAGTCAAAGGTATGTGACAAGATGCAAGAAGCAGCTGTGTTGGGAGAGCTTGGCACCTGCTCGTCTGTATTGGTTTCCATATGATTTAGCAATGGGAGATGCAGGATGAAGAGGGTGGCCAAACCCTTGCCTGGGTCTCAGGAGGGCTGACTCTGCCTGTGTTAAACCCTGCACAAGCGCAGGCTGAACTCACAGCTCCTGCCACTTTAGTCACACAACATGGTTGGAGATAGAGGCTTCTGCAAGTCCGTCTAATGGCTGAATGCTTGGCCTCAGAGCAGGCAGCTTCATGTCTCCTTCATGTCTTGGTGTGCCTTGCTGGGAATGTGTTGGAAACACCAGGCACTTGGAGCTGGAGGGCAGGAAGGAGGTGCTGGGGCTTTCATATTTATCATTGTATTTGGAAACTATGTGAGGAATAGTAAAATTTTGTTCTTCAAGGTCACAGCTGGGCAAAGTGCTTAAGCACTTGAGTAGGTGTTTAACTGCTTTGTGAGTGACTCCAATTTGGGTCCTGTTTATTTTTTAAGACATAAGCATATAAACTGAAATATGAAAAGCTGTTTGAAGAGATTAAAACCATTAGTAATGTTCTCCTTTGAATTCACTGCTCCATCTTTCCAGATATTATTCCCAGTCAGTAGGAAAAAAGTCACTAGGACTGAACTTTGCATTCAATGGGCGATTGAGGGCAGAGATGCCAAACAAAATTGTCAGAAACAGAAGATAATGCTTCTTTCCATAGAAGAAGCTTCAGACCCCAGTCATTCTGCCCTGAGTCTAAAGTGAATTTCCTCTTCATTTCAGCAGTTCCTAATTATGTTTTATAAAAATAGTTTGTCATTTTGTCACTAACCCAGGTTCATTAGGGCTTTTTAAAATGAATGATTTCCTTTTAAATGGCCAAACAGTACAGTTTGATTTGTGCTCAGTCTGGGCTTGTTCCTGTTTGGTAGGTTTATGGTACAAAAGCCAAAATATACAAGTCTTGATCATTTGGCAAACAGCTTGGGTAAAAGGGTGTATTTTGTATGGAGGGATTGTGCAGCTGCATGGCATTTTTTTTCCAATAGATCAAACTAGCAAGAGCTTCCATCAGAGTTAACAAAGATACCCAGTTCTGCAAGTGCAAAGCTGTGTACGGGCCCTTTAAATTGGAAGCCAAAGTTGGGACCATTGAAAAAATTCTTATAGTCTAGAAGAAGGAAGAAAAAAAATTGAAAGGAACAGTTGAAATAGAATATTTTTCAACCCTACTTTCCCCAAGGTTATATCCCAGTTAGAAAGAGATCGCAGGCTAACACTCAGTGTTGCTACACGTGCTAGTCTGATAGGAGATGCTGGAGCTCTGTCTTCTTTTTCTTTTTACTGAAAGTATATGCTTTCAGGGAAAATGTTCTCATTAAATGGGAAAAAAAAATACCCTAAACCTTTGACTGTATGAATACCACAAAGTTCTAGCCAAAACCTAAAATATTTGAGTTGGAATTGCTGCCAGGGAATCAGAGGAAAACTTCTATGTAACCCCAATGAGTGTGGACTTTGCCTCCGGTGAGACGATACCTCCCATGAAATACCACATTTTCAGCCCCCTAGAATCCTTTATTTCTAACCTGCAAGGCCACTGACTGAAATTTTTTAATTTTTATTTTTCCACAAGAATAAAAAATGATGAGAAGAACACATTTTTCTCTTATAACTTACTTAGACTCTTTCACTCAATGGCAGAGGGACAGTTTGAAGCCAATGCCACATCCTGAGGTATTCAGAGCTGCTGTAATTGCATTGGTTTCGCAGTGAAATTGTAATCTATGAATATGCTTAAACTGCAAAATTAAGATCTCTGTCCATATCTTACTACTATGAGAGATAACTGGGTTTGGATTGTAGAATTAGGTTCAGATTGCTCTGTTTTGAATTACTTTGAATTGATGATTGTGTAACTAAGATGCGCCTGAGGACCATCAGACCCAAGAACCACACTTTCAATATGCCTCCCATTCCTCCATGGTGTTGTTACCTTATGGTAAAACAAAATTCTCCAGCCCATGGCAGGGTTTACTGTCATCACTCATGGAGCAAACTGCCACAGCTGGTAGATAGACTGAAGAAATAGGGATTTCAGTTTTCATACTCGGTCTTTGGTTTGCACTTCTTTGTTGCACAGAGAGTAACTCCAGCAGGGAGATAGTGGTGGTGGGTTTATTTATCTTAGCTATTCCAACATGCATCTTCTGTCCTCTCACCCAGAGTCACTTGAGAAAATGAGTTTATCCCCATTTCTGCTCCTTGTATCCTCTCCTTGCTGGGTCTCGCAGGGGTTATGGACAGACTCACAGGAATAAAGCTATCAAGACCCAGAGACTGAACTGTGAACTTTTGAGCACGTGCTTATTTCTGCCGTATGACACATACATACACACAGCGTTTGGTGTTGCAATGACCCTACATAGAGACTGTGCTGTTTGTTGTGATGCACCTGGTGGAGTCTCCATAATTTGGTCGCTACAGGGTTGAGGCCATCCTTGTAGATCAGCCAGAGACCTGGCTGCAGTGTGCATGGCTGGCGCAGGCAAGGCTTACCTCTGGCAAGGAGGAGCTCTGGGCACATGGAAGCATCATAAGGGGAAATAAAAGATAAGTATCTTTTTTAAATGCTCCTTCGTTCTCTTGACACCTCTTATTTAACACATTTCCTTTTCTTTCTCCCTTTGCAGAATACTTGAGGAGCGAGACCGCCTTTCTGGAAGAGTTGGTGTTTGGAAGTGGAGATACCATTGAACTTTCCTGTAACACACAAGGCTCTTCTGTGTCTGTTTTCTGGTTTAAAGATGGTATTGGGATTGCACCTACCAACAGAACTCATATTGGACAAAAACTGTTGAAGATAATCAATGTGTCATATGATGACTCGGGGCTGTATAGCTGCAAGCCAAGGCATTCCAATGAGGTCCTGGGAAACTTTACAGTCAGAGTTACAGGTACGTGCAGAAGTACTGCTGTCTCAGTGATTTTTATTTTTTGTTTTATTTTTTCTAATTTTTACCCATTCACATGTTCAGCACAACTGGTACTTTGCTGTGTTTGTCTGTAGTTGGTAGGTCTTTACATCCCTGGTAACTCCTGGCAGTGATTAGACTGACAAAACAAACCAATCGAAGAAGCTCGTGTGTTCATACCAAATGTTAAAGCTTGGTGTTAATACTGAGAGAGACTTCGAAATGGTGCTGGTCAGATTAAACCCCAAATCCCCCTTAACACTCAAATAGATGCAATGCTACGTGGTGCCTTTGAAGTCTTTTGTGAGTGAGTGAACTGTGGCTCAGGGAGGTTAAGTGACTTTTTCCACTTTGTGTGACAAATCAGTGGCAACATTGCATGTAAAAGCCCAAGGTTCCTGAAAACTGTTTCCCTTTTGTAGCTGATAAATCTCTTCCCTCCATCCCGGTTATCACAAATAACTACTTTGTTTCAGAAGTAGCTTGTCTGTAAACTGTGTGCATCTCAGATATGTGCTTCATCGAAGGTGATTGTTGGGATTCATGTATTGCAAACAAGTGCTGTGTTAGCAAGGCACATACTGTCACTTGCTTGACCATGTTTTCCGTGATAGGACAGTAGGATAGAAAAACTGCAAGCTGTCCAAGCCTGGATCACTGAACAGAGAGTGCCAGAAAATTCTGTTGTTCCCCGATAGCTAATTGCTAACACTAAGATCATTTCCATGATTTCAGGCTCCTGCACTGGTAGGTGGGTACCCGTCACCGTGAGCAGATAGAAAACCTCCTGATCACAGGGATTAAAAGCCTGAATTTTCAGAAGAATTAACTCCTTGTGGATCTAATATTTTGAAAACTTTGCCCTTGTGCTGTTGGAGCTTTTTCAAGCATCCCTGAACAGTAGGTCCTTGCTTCCAAAAGTTGAGTTCCCTCAAAAAGTAGGAGGCTCTGTCTGAAAACCAAACACAGGGATGTTTGTGATTGTAAGTCATATCCACTCTGTAAAGAGCTTTCTCGTGCCAGAAACAGGATTTTGTATAAGTGAGAGAATCAAACCATCATGAGAATAAAAGCTTGTTTCAGCAAGCCTTCACCAACATCTGCTTTTCATTGAATGTTACTGGAGATTGCTGTGAATGCTTCAAGGTCATATCAATTAAATGGTTAAAGAAGTATTTGGCCCTTGAAAGGCTTTCTTTAACTAGGTACGATTATTGGAACTATCCAAGAAACTGCAGGTTGTTAGAAACGCTACTCTCTCTCTCTCTTTTTTTTTTTAAGTGACATTAAAATGCTTTTGAGTTCAAGGGGCAACAGGGAGGCAGAAGAGGGCAGCTGGTGGCATGCTCAAATGAAACAGCTGCCAGCCCCGAAAGTTTGTAAAGTGAGAAATTGTTTTTAATAGTGGAAGGGCTGATAATCCTCTGCTTTTAAGAAGTTTAAGCCCCTGTGTTTTTCCTCTTCACTAATAATAGCTAATAACAGCTTAAGAACAGGCGAGTAACCTGAACCTGCTTTCTGACAGCATTATGAGTCTTTGATTCTATTAGCCCACTGTCATTACCACCAAAGTGCTGGTAATGTGGGAGTCTCCATTTTAGCTGTCAGCAGCACTCGTTTTAAACTTTGAAGCCCTGCTTTATGTGGCAATAGTGGCACCTCTCATATGCTCAGATATTTCCTCATAATTAGTATTGATAGCTCAGCGTGGCGCGGTGGAGATGAGATTGTTATCGGAGGTTTGTGGTTTATGTTCCCACTTCTTTTAAAGGTAACGCCAGCGATGGGTGTGAGTATCTAATGTTCAGGGCTGGAGTTGTTCTCTGTGCTAAACTGGTTTAAATCTGAACTGACAAACTGGAATTGCTCTGATGTGTATTCTTAAGTGAGCAAAACTACTCAAGGTATGTTCAGAATAATAGCTGAGAGACACATGAGTCCCATTTTGAGAGATGCTTCCAGATTCTAGAGGCATATCAGGATTTTTCTGCATGGGGCCCTGGGTTTTGAGTCTGCAACTAATTGTCTCTTCTGCAGCTACTCTCAGTGTGCACAGTGGGATGCTTGATGCTGAAGGTGCAGTAAGGAGATGATAGAGTTGGCATTTCAAGGTGGAAAACGAGGTTGATTAATAACAGGGTTTGGTCTCTCCCTTGATAGACATGGGCTTGAGTGTTTTGCTAGTTTACACAAAGAAATGTACTGTCCTCTGAAAATATGAACACTCAAAAAGAGGTTCACAAATAGAGGCTGCATGCCCAAACTATCTCCAGTCCTGTTTGGCAGAAGTTCCATTTCTGCAGCCATTTCACATGCAGAACAGCTTTTGGATTTAGTTTTTAGCTTTCAAAATACCCAAGACTAAGTTCAAGACAGATGACTAAAAGAATTAATCCCCTTTCCATTCTTAATTAAAGCACTTTTGAGAACACCTCCTAGCCATTCTTGCTCATGCCAATACTAGTTAACTTCTGAAAAAAAGATTATCATTTTAGTAAATGATTAACAGATAGCTTGGAAATTTTTAGTCACCTTTTAAAAAAAGTCATGTTTGAGGTCTTAAAATCTAAACTGCATCCCTCATCTGAAATCCAAGCAAGGTGAAATACTCTTCCTTCAATCTTGTGGACATGTTTTGGAATTGGTTTAAAAATTGATTCTCCTCCTCTGGTCACAGTTGGTTCGCTGGAAACCAGAAATGAACTAGAATCACAAATTAATACATGGGTAACCAAATCTGAATCACAAGTTAATACATGGGTAACCAAATCTGAGAGTGCAGGACTGAGAATGTGCTGGTTTCCCTGTCGATGCTGATGGGGATTTGGCTCAGTTTCTGCCTTCGCTGGGACTTGAGTAAACCTGCTGGTTCAGCCAAAACACCTCAACATCCACTTCACTTTCGGCGAGCCCCGTGGCATTTCCCTGGTTCTGCTGCCAGCAGGACCTCAGCTGTGGATTTGCTATTAGATACGTGCTTGAAGTCTTCCTTGAGGCTTTGCCAAAGAGAAGGTGCAAAGCACAATGCACCACTGCAGTCTAAAGCAGGGAGGTGATTCTTGTGTTACTTGCTCCTATAGATGGTAAATATGTCTGGAAAACCCTTCAAGATTCAGCAGAGAACTAGTATTTGTTGTTGCCTTTCCCCTACCTTTTTTTCCCCTTCTCTTATTTTTTTCCCCCCTATTTCCCGCCCCACTATTTTTAGCTCCACTGAGCTGGTCAGAGAATAGCAGAAAATCAGTGCATCTTGAAATAAAGGAGGTTCTGCTTGGTCTAAAGTAGCACTTTACATCTCTGGCCACGTGTTGAACACTCATAAAGTTTCCTATTTTATAGTGTTTAATACCAAGTTCTTTTACTTCTGTCTCAGAATATAAAGGCTGCTGGGTTGTTACCATTTTGCCTTTATTTAAAAAAAAATAATCCTGGAGATTATATGAAGTCACTGATGCTAAATATTCCAGATACTGAATTATACTAAACCGTGTAAACTAAATCAAACACTAAACTGCTGTTTTATAATGGAATTTACATGTACAGTAGTTATCTAGTGGGGGGAGGAGGGACTGAGACTTCATTGTGGACAGCTTGGAGAAGGTGAGATATCGGAGCACATTAAGAGAAACCATTCAGGGTGTTTTAGAGAGATACAGATGGAAAATTCCCACCTGTTAACCTGTATTTGGTTACAGCCTCAAGGTGCCTATAGGAGGAATATAAACCAAAGGGAACCGGTTCATGGCATAGCCATCAAAATGTTGATCGAGAGAGAGGTTTGATTGCAAGAAGAAGTTTTAAAAGCTTTAGTCTGAGCAGTTGAGCAGAGAGTTAACAAGGGGAGACGTGGCAGGGGCGTATTGGGTTAAAAGGAGAATGCAGTGAAAGTGAATTAGAAATGCTGACCTGTCATTTTGAGACTCTGTGAAATAAAATGTCTTCAGAGCGAAATGCTAGAGGGGAAAAAAGAGTGGGGGAGAGATTGTTCTGCAAGAAGAAACTTCCTCTTTTTGCTTGTGTAGTTATGAGGAGAAGAGCACTTTACACAGGGAGGAGGAGTATTTCGCATTGGACCGTGGTCTCTGGTGGTAGAGCACTGACAAACTCGTGACACCTCTCTCTCAGTTCAGAAAGCTCCTGGCCAGTTGTCCCTGTCCCAGCAGCGTGGGAGGGGGTGGGCTGGTGGAGCTGCAGGGAAGGGTGACCCGTTGCTTGGAAGGGTGACCCGTTGCTTGGGTGTCCTCCCTCCCTCGAGCCCACTGCGGCACCCACAGCATCACTCAGCGCGGTGTCCCTGCATGCCATCCTTCTTCTGCTTCACTTCTTTCCTTCTCCTCCTAGATTCCCCTTCGTCAGGCGATGATGAGGATGATGACGATGAGTCAGAAGACACAGGTAATCTGTTTTTCTGGGATACCGAGGCCTTTTTTTTCCCCCAAAGAGATGTGGCTCCCAAGCAGAGCAGCTTATCGGATGTTCACCTGGTCAGAGAGCAGCTCTTGAAACTTATGATTTTAGGATGGTCCCATGATAATATTTATCTAAAAATTCAGAAATAGCTGCCAGAGTGATATCACTGCTATAATACCTTACAGCAGCAGTACCGTAATTTTTTTTGAGAGACTTGATTCTGCAAATCTGACTCGATGAGCTAGAGTTACAAGTTCTCCTTGCATGTACATCTCGGCAAATCCACTTACGTTTTTCTGGAACTACGCTGACAATACCCCAGTTATACACCATTGCAAACCTCGGCCCGCTTTATTTTTAGCTGCTTTGGTTCTGGTCTTTATGAGCATCTTGGCTAGAGTCAGAGCATAAAATTTACGCTAGCCAAGGGCCAAATTTAATGATGCTGTAAGCAGGAGCAACCCTTTTGGCTTTACTGGGTTTTGTTTTTTTTTTCTCATGTGGGAAAGGGAGCCCCGGGACAGACCCTCTTGGTGCTTTTACTCTGAATCTTTTTCAGTCCCAGTGCTTGTTTCTTTTAGTGCAATAGCATTAATCAGGATCATTACATGCTTCAGAGGCATTAGTGTTATGTTTTATTATGCTCTTTATATTTCTGTGAAGTGAGCTGCCTGTGCGTATGTGTTTTTAGTAAATAAACGTCTTACATTTGAACTCCCAATCAGTTATGTACATTGGCAGAAGTTCAACACGACTGGAAAATTTTCTCCTGCCCGTAGCGCTGGACATGCAGGACTCTTTAAAACAGGTCTCCCACTGTAATAATTTCATAGTGCTGTGTTGTGCCGTACAGTAATGGTGAGTTACGGTGCTAGATGACCCATTGGCAGCAGTTAGTGGTTTTCTGAGAGCTTCTAATTAAGGGCCAGATCCTGCAAGGTGGCAGGTACCTTTGCAGAGGTGCTTGGGGGCCCTGGTGCTGGCTGAAGGCTGGTGGAGGCATAGAGAGAGACAGGTTTGGTCAGGATTTGTCCTGCTATAAAGCGGCTTCTGATGAGCACAATTAATCGTTCTGTACTTTTCTTTAGTGTGGTTTGTAGTAAACTCCATCTCTTAGCAACAGGTATCACTAAACATCGGCTGGTTTATGATACAGAAAGACATGTTTTTCTTCACTGAAAAGAAAAACACACATTTCGCCACATGTATTTATAGCCTGTATTCTGGGTCTTCTTGACTTCAAGGCTGTGTCTTTTTTTAGATCGAAAGGTAAAAACTGGATTTGCTTGAAGGTCTCATTATAAAATGTTGGATTCTCTTTGCTTTAAGAACGGTTGATTAGCTTAACGTGCCAGCACAGTGAAACCTCGTGGCGTGGCGTGATGTGGATGTCCTTTATATTGCTTGCTTTGGCGTCAGACCCTCCACTTAACCTTCACAGATCTTCTCTTGAATCTGGGGAGCCATGTTTTTAACTGTGGCACCACCACTGCTAGGACGTCCCGCCAGGGACAGGGGCTGCCGGAGCATCCCAGGCAGGTGGACACATGGATGTAGCCAGCGCCGTGTCCTATGGACAGCCCAAAGACCTGTGTTCTCCAAGTCTTGTGGCAAAAAGATACCCTACTAATGAGGTGTATGAGCCCCTTCTTGGACATCAGATATGACAATGGTCAGGTCTTAGAGGAGTGAAGGCGATAAACATGCTTTCATGAAAAAGAAAAAAAGACAACTGGTAGTTATTCGTATTTAGGGGAAGGTAATCCATCCCGGACTGTCTCACTGCATGTTGCCATATTGCACAACCTTGCCTGCTGGCCCCTTGTGATGATCAATTAATTTTCTCACTTAATTGTGTTAAGAAAGTTTCTTATCCTCATATTTACAGAGAGGAGCTGGGAGAGCTGATTCCAACAGCATCATGAGTTTGAAGCCAGTCTTGCTAATTTTGCAGTTTTCACCCAAAGTTGTTGAACAACAGGAGCTGGAAATACCAAAGCAAGAAAACTAGAGGAAATCTGTCCTAAAATCCCCCAACTTATTGGTGCAAAAACTCCTGGGGAACACAGAAACAAGCCCTCCACCTGGAGCGCCCTGCTCTGCTCACCCTCCTTTAAGCATCCTCTCTGAAGGACGGTACAGAAACAGGGCATCCCTTAGGGATGGGCAGCAGAAAAGAAGAAAGAGGAACCTCAGCAGCTTCAAATCCTTGGCCCGTTTGTTGCAGCCTTGTCACAAACTGCCATCCGGCTTTGCAGAAAAGAGGCTTTCCAATACCTCTATTCTCTACAGCTGTTTTTCCTGGCCTCGAAACAAAAACAAAACTCCCTTTTCACACATTGCTCTTCTGCCCCAGCGCTCCCCACCCCTCTGTATCTGTTTGTTTGGAGCCCCCACTGTGTAGCCCCAGCACCTTCAAAGAGCCCCTATAATCTCCAATTAAATCTGACTGTGTACTCAGAAGTGTCAGCTGGGGAAATTACACAATTAGGGTTGATTCTGTCTGCTGCAGAATTTTGTGGCAGCTCCTAATTGCTAAATGAGCGCTTGGCTGTATTAATTATTCCAAGTATCGCTCTCGGGTTTTTTTTAATTGGTCATTCCAGTCGGATGGGTGGCCGGTGTCTTTGACGAACAAAACGGACCATCGGGTTTAGTGTTTGATGATGGGAAAGGGCTGGTGATAATGTTTGTGGGTCCCTTTTTTTTTTTTCCACACCTGCACATGCAAAATCATTGCTCGTAATTAATTTAGAGAGAGCGGGTCTAGAAATTTTTCCTGTCTTTCATCCTTCCTCTCTCACTCCTGAAACTCTCTGGAGCTTTGGAAGCTTTGCTTCAAAAGAAGAGTTAGCAACATTTTCACCCCCTTAAAAAGCTGTAATGAAAGGACTCTGGGGGCACAGCAAAGCGAAAGCAGTGATGTTTTGTTCGCTGCTCTCGCGAGTGAGAACAAAAGCACCATTTTCAATGCGTAGACACTTTCTTCCAGTTCCAGTTTGACTTGAGAGCGATGCCCTCATTATTTGAATCTTGGCACACTAATCCAGCCCCGAATTGCATGGAAGAGCACCCAAAAGGAGGGAAGGCACTCGGGGAAGAAGCCATGTCTAATCGCAGGAGGAAGGAGCGGATCTTGCCTTTGCTCCATATGGAGCAAAAATCCAGCTGGAAACTTTCCTGGGGTCCATCTTGCTCCTCTCTGATGTTCAATGACAAAATCCCCCTTGGCTTCAGTGGCAAAATTTGCTACCCATGGGTTTTAGGGGTCTCCTGTGAGATTCAAACTGACCTTTTGAATGACAAAAAGTGATGAAATGTCACCTTGCAACACACAGGTGTGGAAAGGGGAAAAACCCGCAAAAACACAGCATGAGGAGGAACCTGGTCTTGGCAGGGTGGCTGTGCAATCTAGTCACACCCCTATGCCATAAATGCCATAAAATGGGAATTATTGTAGGCAGATATGTTAATCAAACAGCAGGTTATTCAGCTGCCTTCTTAGTGGTGGTGAAGGCGGACTTCTCTGCTCTGGCCTTTCCATTAACCTTCTGTAAAGTCCCCAGGAAGTTAGGGTGCATTGCCAAAAGGAAGTATTTGGCCAGAAAAAAGCCCATGCTTTGGAAGTCCAGGACCAGATGTCTCCCAACATGGTTTCTGCAGCTCCCTCCTCTTCATCCTTTTCATCACCGCCCCAAATGTCTTCCTCCTCATTCACCCACCTGCTGCAGCCTGGGCTTTTGCCCAGCCTTTGCTTGGCATCAATACCTGCTTTTCCTTTAGGAGGGTTGCACCCAGTCTTGTAGTATTTTTTGGAATGTTCTCTTTTTTTGTGCAGTCCTGCCGTTTTTCTGTTAAGCTTCAATGTTGGAAGGTAGATGGCTACATGAAGGGAGACAGCTGAGAGGGGACCTTATTAATGTATACCAGTATCTGAGGGGTGGGTGTCAAGGGGAAGGAGACAATCTCTTCTCAGTCGTGTCCAGTAATAGAAGAAGAAATAATGGGTTTAAGTTAGAACATAGGAAGTTCCACCTCAACATGGGGAGAAATTTCTTTACTGTGAGGGTGACAGAGCACTGGCACAGGCTGCCCAGAGAGGTTGTGGAGTCTCCTCTGGAGACTTTCAAAACCTGCCTGGATTGTGTTCCTGTGTGGCTGCAGAAGGGTTGGACTAGATGATCATTCGAGGTCCCTTCCAACCCCTGACATTCTATGATTCTATGACAGCTTTGTCAGCCATCAGTTTCTCCACAGCAGTTCTTGAAGGACCAGCACCATTGGTTTGTCCTGGCCAGAAGCACACAGGTCTCTGTGACCAGTGGGTTTGGATAGTCTGTGTCTATGGGTTACTTCCATCCCTCCTGTAGGGGATGCCCCTTGCACTCCTTGGCTGCTCCTCGGCTGTTTTGCAGCCCAAACACTGTCTGTCCTCATCTCCTCTGAGTGGAGCTTGGAGCTGAGGGGCTGGATGTGGCCCCCAGTGTGATGGAGGAAACACCTCACATGCAGCTTTGCAGTGTTTCCTTAAGCAGAAATGAAAGCTTGGAGAGCTTTTTTAAAAAACTTTCTCTTTCTTCCCAGTATAATGAGTTTGCTGTTGCTGCTGCCTTAATTTGGAGTTAATATGTAATGTTTGTAACATGGCCAAGAAACATCACTGCACTTGAGGCAGATTATAAAAACTATCTCATGCTAACAGTGATGTTTTAAAACTTATCCCTGTTCAAAGGTAACATGAATCTTTAAAACTAAAATCACTTGTACTTAAAGAACATAAACATGATAAACCAGTTTGGCACTGGCTTTTTTTTCCCTTTCCTTCCCTTAAGGAGGCTACACCACATTTGAGCTCACTGGGAAGCAAACTTTTCCAGTTCACTCAGCTAACACTTTTTTGTCTGCTCCCTTGCTGGCCCATCAACATTTTTTTACAGTTCCAACATCTTTCTGCTGTTCATACTTCTTGGCTACTATTGTCCCAAAGGTACATCTGTATCTTTTTACACGCTGAGGCCAGATTCTCATCCTGATCTGGGATAACTCTCCCAGTTGATTTAAAAGCAGTTACTTTAGATTTATACTGGCATTACTGAGACAAGAACCTGGTCATGAACCTTTCATCACAAACCTAAAATGCAAACACCCTGTCTACATCTATGAGAGTCATTTAACTGGAAAGCGTTTCTGTGTCATTTATCTTAACTGCAGCAGGTAGCAATTTAACTGTCACTCTGCACATGCCAAAAACTCCTCAAATGCATCTGCTCACCATCTGATATCATCCTCTGTGGCAGAAATGGTCCTGTTCAACTTGATCTTTGCTTTCTCAGGTGTCCCTTTCTGGACCCGGCCAGATAAGATGGAGAAGAAGCTGCTGGCAGTTCCCGCCGCCAACACCGTTCGTTTCCGATGTCCGGCGGGCGGAAACCCAACTCCTTCCATCTACTGGCTGAAAAATGGCAAGGAGTTCAAGGGAGAGCATAGGATTGGGGGCATCAAGGTAAGGCTTCATTTTGGATCTCTGTTTTCATCAGGAGTTTTCTGCCAACTGTAGAAAACTGTGTTTCACAGTGGTTA
Source organism: Apaloderma vittatum (assembly GCF_000703405.1). Classification (NCBI taxonomy): domain Eukaryota; kingdom Metazoa; phylum Chordata; class Aves; order Trogoniformes; family Trogonidae; genus Apaloderma; species Apaloderma vittatum. Next base: position 48,239 of record NW_009733083.1, on the reverse strand, counting down.
CTATTGGTGCGTGTAAGAGCACAGTCCCGACTGTGTGGGAATGGGGGTATTTCCTGCAGCCCTAGCAGCTGCTCGGCACCAAAGTGTTTAAAAGAGCTGCTGTCCCTTGGGATTGAGGGCTAATTCCCTCTGAGTTTGTCTACAGTGGTCTTTCAGGGAGTAGATTAAAATGATGCTGAGCTTATGGTTTGTGTTGTGCACGGTGATTAGAAAGCAGAAGCAGAAACTTCTTTCCTTATTTCTGGAGATCAGCCCAGTGTGTTGAGACGTGCTAGACCCAGACGTAGGTACTCCCAGCTTTCAAGGAAAACTGACTCTGCGTCTTTTGAAGGTGTAGGAAGAACCTCACCAAAGAGCTGGACTGTCGTGCTTGTGGTCATTAACATTCTTGTGGTATAAATCACTGACCCTCAGTCAAGTGTTGGATTCCCTTGTAGCCAGACTAATAGCATCTGCTCCTTGGCTGCTTTCTTCTCCCTCCTTCCTTTCTGCCGTGAAGCGTTCTGGAAAATGCTCTGGCTTGTGTTTATAGAGAGAGCTAAGGGACACGAAAAAACCCCACTGCACTCCAATGATTTAATTAGCCAGAAGTTTTAGTGCTACTGTATATGACAAAGTATGGCAGGATTTTAACAGGAAAATCAACTCTTCTCTCATTTTGTTGTTTTGTTCTTACTTCTGTCCACTTGAGGTTACAGGCAGACTCCTTTTTGCCTTTATTTGAGGAGAATAAAACTGGCAGCAGCTGATTATAACAAAATCAGCGTAGCAGGGAGGACTCCTGAGCAGCAGTTTATGCCTGTGCTCTGCCAGCCCTGTCCCATCCCTGGGCTACTGCTGAGGAGACTTTTTTAGGAAAACACCTTCATCAGTACTCTGAATAGCTCTATGCTGATGCCTACCACATCTGTAGCATTTTGAAAGGCCAATAGGCATGCAAAGCTCGTGCCAGGCTCCAGAAACCAGAAAAGGCTTCAAAAAAGTTTTCCCTCTCCACAGTTTTGGGCCATTTCTTTCCTGTTAGCTCAGACCAGTTCCTGAAAGAGCCCTTTGTGATTGCTTCAGTGAAGCCTTTGAAGCTCCCTCCTCAGTCCTGTTACTGCTCCAGCCTGGATGAGGCTGAGGACACGGTCAGGTTTGGATCTTCTGAAAACTTAAGGAGGGAAGAGAATTGGGGAAGCAACTCCTGTGGGTAACCTGCCTTTTGACAGATAACATTCACAAAGCATAAACATCTTTTACTAATTGCAGGCAGTAAGGATCATCATGAAGTGTTTTCAGGCTTGCGTGCGTCGTTCGAACGGCTTTTTACAACGCTATGTGACATCAGCTGCACTAAATTATGCTTGCAGAATAAAATCTAAAGCTGAAAGTAATTCCCCATCCCACTTCCCAGTGGTTTTAATCTATCCTTGAGTTTAAATTGACACGTTTCATCCTCTGCAACACGGTAGTGAGTCTTTGGCATCGCTGTGCTTTGTTTCTCTAGGGGCACCTTCCAGCAACAAGCCGATGCTTAAAAGAGCTATTGAAGGCAACGTCAGGCCAATTACAGCAAGATTGGTTTAAGCTCTCTATCTGCCTAGGTGTAGTTCTTTGTGATATAAAGACATCTTTCTCTCTCTGTAATTTCCCTTCCCTTATTTGCTTGCTTTTGCTCTTGAGCCACAGTTAGATGTAAGTGGTGTAATGTAAATCTCATCCAATATAAATATGCAGATAGATATCAGATGAAATCTGAACCAGAGAGAGAATTTGAAAACCTTCTCAGTATCTCATTTATTTAAGATTTAAATTCCCTGTTACAACTTAACTTCATAACAGGATTAGGCAGCTTGAAAAGAATGGGCAAGATCCAAATCTGGCAGAGTTTGGTTGGCTTACTGCATCCCAAGATCTGGTCTTAACCCAGAAATTCTTGAGCTGGGAATGTTCTCATTTCTTTTCAGCATGTAGAAGAGTTTAAATGTTGATTGTGAAAGGTCTGTGGTCAGCAGATGAAAGCTGACCACTCCTGTCTCTTGCAAATGGCATTTAGATCCTGTGTGATTGCCTCATGTAAAGGCTGCAAGAAAGAAGGGGGAGTACGGAAAATGCAAAATGCAGGCTAACATAGTGTTTTTACAGTTCATCCTTAACTGGTAAAGAAAAGGAATTCATATGACTTATCATATGAAATTTCCCAAAGAGCATTAATGGTTAAATCCTTGTTGGAATCTCTAATATCGTAAGCCTGTGTGTGTTAAATGACCCTAGAAGGGAAGATTGAGGGGGAGGGGAGATGGAGGATTATCCCTTCCCCAGACCGTTGCACTGACTTGCATACCAGTCTGGCAAACACGGGCTGAGGTTCCAAGGGCTGAGGTTCCAAGTGCGTCTGCAAATGTTTGTTTCACAAGGAGCCAAGAATGACAACACCAAATAAACCAGAGGGATTTCCAGTATCTCACTCACTTGATTAATGCCTGCACTAAGTCACTTCATGTTTCTAATGTTTTATCGAGTGCAGTGACTATCCTAACTTGGGAACATCCTTTAAATCTGGACACCTGTCTCAGTATAAAAAAAAAACCATACCTTTTTGCATCTAGAGGGGTTTAAAAACGAGTTCTGCCTCATGAGCCTGTGCTGCCTAGGTTCTCCTCTCTGTTCAGATATCAAGCCCCCCATCACAAACCCAATGAAGAGAAGTGCTTTGCAAGTGTCGTGAAACTGTCTTTGAAAGTGCATCCTAAGTAAAACACCTATTTTACACCTGATTTTCTGATACAGGTCAGACTAGGGAGTTGTGCATGTGCATGGAACCCCATTTCCTTGGGGTAGCTCTGCGGGGTTCCAGACGCAAATGCTTTGCAATGCTGAAAAGTGCATTGAAAAAAGTCTTTAGACACAACTGTGAGGCAAGCCAGTATGGAAATGAGCCCCTGAGCAGCCACAAATTTGCATTGAAACTTCCTTGACAGTCTGGTATGTTCAGCTGTGAATCCAGGGTCTGAGCTCTCTGCTCTTGGACCTCTTCTTGCCCTGTAATTGCCTCACTGTTAGAGAGATGCAGCAAGGGAGATGTTGTTTTACAAAAGGTGTGACGTTGGTTCTGCATTGAGCTCCATCTGTGCTGTCCTCGGTGGGCAGAGGGTACAGTCGAACCTGGCCAGACATCTGCAACAACAAGGATTTCTGAACAGACTGTTTAGCCACAACCTCCTGTTACCTATAACCTGAAATGAAAGGAAATGCTATGTTCAGCAGTCTCTGAAAGGTAGGGTGCTCAGCAGTGGTGTTCTAAGGGATGCAAAGATATACAAAGCTTTGTTAAAATTGCTTTTGCTTGCTTATCTTGCAGCTAAGCTGTCTAGTCCTATGACTTTAAACCTTCTCTTCACAAAATTCTGGGTTTAATTGCAACTTGGCCCTTCAAAGGAAAGCATGTGGATGCAATTTATGAGTAGCAAAAGAGGTAAAATGATTTCAGATTTGAGTTCACCTGCTACAGCAAGAAACCTCCAGGAGCAATTATGCCCTTGTTTTTTTCCATCGGCCCTTGACATTCCGTAGCACAGCGATACTGTAATCTCCTGCTTCTGTGTCCTTGGAGTCACCTTCAAAATGTTTAATAAAGTTAAATGTTCTGCTCTGGGCACCAGAAGGCATCAAATGAATATCCAGAGATTTGGAGAGCTTTCATATGCTATACATCCTGAAGTCATCTTTCTTACTGTTGGTTTCTTTCTGTTGGTTGCCTTCTGTATTAATTCAAGATTTGCTTTCCGTATCTGTTCTTCCCTTTGTAGTCATTAGAAACAAATGTTCTAGCTGGGATCACAGGGCAGCAGGTCAGGGTGGAGACATGGGTTGTGCTCTCCCTTATGCTACTGAACAACCAGCAACTCTGGACATGAGCCTCATTCAGAAAGCCAATTAATATGAAACTCATTGCCAAAAGAGAAGGGCTGACCTGGCATCCTAGGGACCAGACTTGAGGCTGGACATACTTTCTCCTGTTTTTACAGGGAATTTAGGGGATTAACTCAGTTGTAGACACCCATTTCTGTTCAAATAGATGCCATAACCCATTGCCTCCATAGCACACATCTTTATGTTATAGATGGGTAAGAAGTATGATTTTTATTGTTGATAGTCATCTTATGGGCTATATGTTAGAGCTGGTAAAGATCAGCAGGTGCGAGTATGCTGATAAGAGCCTCTGGACCAGAGTGGTCTGGCAGAGGGGACCAGCAGACTACAGTTATGTTTTCTGAAGTCGTTACTCTAATGAGAGAAGTGACGTTCAGCTGTCAGCTGGTTTCATGATTGTTATTATTGTAGAATCATCTACGAGTCCCAGTTGCAATCTCAGTGTGTTACATTGTGTTGCACTGTTCCTGCACAGGTTTCAATTCCTTTTCACATTAAGCCTTTAATGGCCCTCAAAATGGGTCCTTGTGGTGTTCATGCTTACTCGGGGGGCCATTCGTGCTGTTGAAGTATGTGGAAGTTCACTGACTGTTTGCTGATTTGAATGGTCTAGTGATGATGGTACCTGACCACGAGCTTGATGGTTTTTCTTCTAGTTGCGACACCAGCAGT
>NW_009733083.1:26492-43621 GCF_000703405.1 Apaloderma vittatum | reverse complement strand
AGCGTCGTGCCGTCAGACCGAGGAAATTACACCTGTGTTGTGGAGAACAAATATGGCAACATTAGGCACACGTATCAGCTTGATGTATTAGGTGAGATTTCACTGTTTCCTTCAGCAGCTGGTCTGTGGTGATGTTGAACAGGCATGTGATGGGAAGTGGGAAGCAGGAGTTTGGTTTCTCTCCCAAAATGCTGGATCATGCGTCTTCTAAAACTGACAAAAAGCTTCCTTTTGCCAACAATTCAGCCTCAGATCAGTGATCAGTAAATTACTTAACTGTTGTACAGAGGGGCCAGAGAAAGAATGGCAGGGCTGAGATGCTTTCTCCATTCCCAGGTGATTCTTCCCTGCTTGGCTTGAGAAGTGCTGGGTTGACCAGTGGCCAGGCCACCTGGGAGGAGCAATCCCAGTCTGCAACCTTTATGCTGAAAAGCCAGGAGAGGAAAGGAAAGGTTGAGAGGAGAATTCTTGCTGGAGGAAGGACAAGTAAGTCAGGATTTCCTTCTCTTGTCTGTTTTTCAGAAAGGTCACCCCACCGACCAATCCTGCAAGCAGGACTCCCTGCCAACCAGACCGTGGTGGTAGGGAGCAATGTGGAGTTTCACTGCAAGGTCTACAGCGATGCCCAACCTCATATCCAGTGGCTAAAACACGTGGAAGTCAACGGCAGCAAATATGGTCCCGATGGGACACCCTATGTCACGGTGCTGAAGGTTGGTACATGCTCCTTTTTCTCACCCTCAAGGCATCCCTTGGCCACAATATTACAGAGATGGCAGCTATGTTGTGGGGATGCTCCTCAAAGAAACCCACTGCCGTACTCATGGCAAGAGAGATCAGTACCGAGTAAAGGTGCTCACCATCAGTGGAAGCCATAAACTTTATTTACGTGTGTATAAATAAGCTGTAGACCAGCAATGCAATGCGAACCAGAGACGCCCAACAGAATATGTTCAATGCCACAGTTCCTAGAAGGGTAATCATTATTTAAATCAGATTTTTGGGAGCTCGAGGTCTCATTTTCTGTAATTGTTTTGTGTCTATAAGAAAAGTAATGAGAATAAGCTGTTGGGATTGTTCTTTCCTTTAAACTTACACAGTGGAATACTCTGCTTTTGGAGGGGGTACAGCAAAATTGTCCTAAAGTCAATGTTCTAGACTCTTCTGTTTGCCAGAGATAACATAACTACTGTTGTGGCACAGATAAGCAAAGTAGTTGTAAGAGCTGAGGCAACAGTGGGAAATGCAGCGTAATAAAAAAGAAGCTGTCATATTGCATTTGACCTAAAATTGTAAAACTAAACGGTTTTTTACAGCTTCAACTGAGATATTTTGGGGGCTTATTAAAATAAAAGGCTCCCAACTAAAACACGTTCTTTTCCAAGTAAACACTGCATTGTGCGCATCCTAAATAATGCTGCAGTACCGGCACCTGAAAGCCAATATAGTCTTGTTCCAGCTGCTAATGTTTGTGAACATTGCTATTATCCATGCTCAGGAAAGCCTTTTTTTTTTTCTTTTTTTGAGCAAAAACTCGCTTAGTAAGACTTTACTTTGTTAAAATGCTTTCTTGAAAGGTGACTTGCAGATTACAGCCATAACAACGCCAGCAAGTCTGGTTTCCCTTCAACATATCTAAAAAGTAGAGAACAGAGGGTGAAAAGCACATTGGACTTTTAAAAATACCTTTAAAAGAAAATTAATAATTAAAGGCATCCTGTGTTGGTGTTTATTAAAATACGTAGGGCCAAATGGAATTTCTCTGGCTCTCCAGTTATAGCTGAAAGCAGATTTCGTACCTGCAGTTTCGGACTGAGGTTGCCCTGTGCATGGACCTTCCCCATGCACATCCTGCTGCGTGCACCCTTCTTCTCTTTGTATGAAGGCTTTTAAAAAAAAAACAAACCACCACTTACCAGACAGCATCTAGAAAACTGTAACTCAGCCAGATACATGATAATAAAAGCCAGAGACCCTGGAAATAATTACACAGATTGAAATAACAGATTGGTTGGAAGAAATGGTTGGAGACAGTTCTTCAGGATTGGCAACACGTGCTGCTCGCGAGTTGATAAAACTTTTTATTTTCTCGCTGTCTCTCTGAATGTGTTTGAATTATGCATATTTGAATTTCCCCCTGGTTTCACAGCCCAGCACCAAGCTCTGAATAGCTGGCTGTGTCACATGCCCTCTAGTATAGTCTCCGTGCTCCGTGTGTGGTCCCCATGGGATAAAGTGCTACCTTTTGGAAGCTTGCAGAGCCGCTGCGAACAGTGCCTTGTGTCACAAGCACAAGCTCCCATTTTTCTGTGGCAAAGAACATATAAATAGTCTGTATAAATAGTGTTTTAAAATTAAGTTGGAGCGGCACCGGGGTGGCTAGGTAATTAGAATTGCCAAATACCTTCTCTTCTGTGGACGGCAAAGGCCCCGCATTCCTCGAAGGGGAGCACAGGCAGGCATTTGAAAGCACAAGTTTTGTTTGGTTTTATTTTTTTGCTGAATAGGGCCAGCACACGTCTATTTACTACTTCTGGTTAATCAGGAATGCTTTGAATTGTATTAATGCCGGCACCAGCACTGGGGCATGGAGCATTTCCATTTGGGGATGCTTTTGTGCGCCAGTACTGGGCCTCCATGGAGCTGTGTCAGGTCCAGCTTTGCAGGGATTTTTTTTTTTTAAATGTGCGTGTGCTTGTTTTTTTTAAAAATGAAGATCTGATAAAATGATCTTGCTGTCATCTGGAGGCCAGTCCGTCGGCGTTATGGGCTCGTTCCCCTGGTGCCACACAGCACTGTGGCTTTGACCCAGCATATCCTGGCTGTGCTGCCGGAGCAGGGTGCTGTGAACAGCCCTTCACTGCCCACAGCTTCTTTTGAAAAGGCTCTCTCCTGCCCGGTGTTGTGGTGCCTGCAGGAAGATAAGGTTTTTTTATCAGCCTGCCCTTCCCTCCTGCTTGCAGGAGATTTTTGTGGAGTGTAGGGAGCTGCTATGGGGCGATTTATAGATGGGGAGTATCCCGGTCTCCGTTGTTGTGAGAGGGACAGAGAGGTGCCCAGCACATGAAGTTCCCCTCTCACATCTAAATGGGGGGGCAAAGCTCACCCCAGGCCAGATGGATAAATTGAATGCTGTACTTTCAACCCATTTTTTTAAACAGCCTGACAAAACCAAGCCATCACCTGCATCAGTTCCAGAAAAAGCCTTGGCTAATTTGTGATGAAAAAAAACCCCTTTTTCTTTGCAGAAGAGCACAAATGCATTCCAGTTACAGAGCAGGGGCTGGCAACACTGTGCCCGAGCTTTGTCACAGGCTAAATTGTATGTTCTGCATTGAAACGTGCCCGGTTTAATTATAAACAAGGCAGCAACAGCAGGCAGGCATGCTGCTCCACTAGACAGGACAGACAAACTTGGCAGCACATAAGCCTTAGAGATAAGAACAGGTCAAAACCAGTGGTGTGTATCATCAGAGGTGGGCACTGGGGCCCGTCTCTGATACCACCTCTGGGCTCAGTTCCTGATAACCTATCAGATCTAGCAGCCCTGGTGATTTTAAGGGCCTGGAAGTTGTAGTGGCAGGATCAGGCCACGAAATCGAAGGCACCAAGACTGGGCTGGAGAACGCAAGACCAAAAATGAGAAGAGCAATTGCTTCATTTTCACTTCCAGAACTGAAGCTAGTATTTTTTTTCTAGACTTTCCCTAGGCTTCTTCTGAAGCTACCCAGAACAGTTGTGCATTTTCAACCAAAATAAAAGCAACTGTTTAGGGAACGAACTGATGTGCTGTTGTGACAGTGTGGAAGAAGAGAAATAAAACCCCTGCTTAACAGTATGAAGTTTGTTTGATTTATATGCACCACTTTATTTAGTAAAGAAGAGGCTCCTATAAGCAGTGGAAAAAATTACAGCTAATTTCTGAAAGGCAAAGTCAGCAGCGAGTTTCAGACCGCCACTGCTTATATTTTGTTTCCAAATTCTATTTTGGAATCTGATAATTGAAACAGTATTTACTGAGCCGGGTTGCAAACACAAATTTCTGCTTAAGCCTTTTCTCTCGTGCTCCTGTCTGCAGAGTTTTTAAGAAACCATAGGGCCTTTGACTGCTGTCGGATGGAGGAATGGGAAATAGATCTGTTTTAAAAAAAGAAGTCGCATGTGTGCCGCTAGTGGAGGGAAGGGAGTTCACCTGCACGTGATTTGGGGGCCAAAAAAACCCTTCTCTTCTTTGCCCAGTCCTGCATTAGGTCTCTCACTGCAGGGTGAGCTGGGGGTGTTGTGCCACAGCCAAAACAAAACTAGCCATGAGCAGTCAATCCTAGCTAATGTAGGTGCGATGGAGGTATTGTTTGGTTTACTGAAGTTCAGGTTTCTGTCTGTTCCTGCAGTCTTGGATCAGTAAAAACGCTGAAGCCGATGCTAACCTAAATCTGTTCAATGTGACAGAACAAGATGAAGGAGAATATCTGTGTAGAGCCAACAATTTCGTAGGCATAGCCGAAAAACCATTTTGGCTCCACATTCGCAAACCAAAACCAGGTAAACCACAGACTCTGTCCCAAGGCCCTGGCAACTGCAAGAATGAGCTATAACATTTTAAAGAAGCTAGTGATTAAAATTACTATTCATTTTGTATTATACCCTGTCAACTGATGCTGAATGGCTTTATCCTATTTTCTTGCTAATTTTTTTTTTTAAAAGAATGTAACGCCTATACAGCAATTGCCATGGAAAAATTCCCACAATAAAATGACTGTCAAATTTTGCTATCAACTCTTCACGCTTTTATTCCTTTCCCTTCCTTACAATTGAGTGCTGATAACAGAATTGCATGTTAATGACCTGTGACGTTCAAATCTCTGGAAAACCAAGCTATTTCAAGATTTTCACCCTTCAAACTGATGTAATCAGTACACATATTTCTGCCCTTTGGAGAAGTAATGGGGAAATAAATATCAACATTGGCTCATGCAAGCAGACATGTTAAACCGAGAGCAGCAGCAATCTCGCGGGGTTTGACTCCAGCCCGGAGGTCTTGGCTGCTGTGTTGCTCAGTGCCGCTGCAGGAAAGTGCCTCACAGGCACCTTCTTGTTGTTGGCCAGAGTTACACTGCAGCACCGAGGGCTGGGCAGTTGATGTGTGGCTTTGAGATGCCTGCTCTGAAGAAAATTAGGAAATAATCTACAGTTCTCTACTTTTTGACAAACTAAGGAATCAAAGTGTTTGTATGTCTTCTCTGATCAGCACTTGAGCCTTTCCCCGCTTTCTCCTTTCCATCATTCCTCTCCTTTTTCTCTTCTCCCCCTGTACTCACCCTACTAACTCAAAGTCAGTCATATTGTGGGGGAAATTTTTCATTTGGATGCTTTTGCTTGCATGCTTCTTTAGTGGGACAGAGTAAGAACCTGGTGAAGGGAACTTTTTTTTTTTTGCTTTTGACTGCAGGTTGCAGAGGGGAATGAATAAATAAATGTGGAAGATGGGCCATTTGGAAAAAAGCAACCCACCTTAATCTGCTTTTGAAATTTGCCTGTGGTGTCCTCACACTTGCTGGGAATGTGGCTTGTTCTCTGTTTTCCCTCTTTCTATATGTGTGTGTTTTTTTTCCCCGTAGACGGCAGGTGTTAACACAACGGATAAGGAGCTAGAGATTCTGTACTTGCGAAATGTTACTTTTGAGGATGCTGGGGAATATACTTGTCTCGCAGGGAATTCTATTGGGTTCTCACATCACTCTGCTTGGCTGACGGTGCTACCAGGTATTTCCTTCTGTGCTGGCTTCTCCTTCCCTCTCCAGGGTGCCTCAATGTTTTGCTTTAGAAATGCCAAGTTCCTGCAGACCTCCCCTTGCTTGGAAGAGGAGGCATTATCCAGGGTGGGCTCTCTTCTGGTATTTGCTGTGCCGGTGGTAAATCCACACAGCAGAAGACCTCTGTTGCATATTCACAGCTGAGACTTTTTGCGTTGCATCTCAAAATTTAAATTATTTTTTGCAGTAAAATGCCCAGTGCCTTTTTTTTTTTGATCTAGATAACAAGGAGATGCTCACAGCCTCTTTGTTAGGAGGCTGTTAAGTGCCAAAACCAGGAAAACTCCCCTTCAGATGATCCAGGATACCTAAATTGGACATGGACTGTGGATCATCTTATGGAGGAACATTTCTGTCTTAACCTCTTAACCTAAAATTAGATACATAAGGGGCTGGTGTGAGTACACACTTCCCTGCCTGTAGCATTATTTCCACTTCACGGATGAACAGGCCAAGACAGCGATCTCAAACAGAAGGTCAAGGAGAGTCATCTGTAGAGAGACCCCAGGAGTCCCGACTCCCAGGGGCGTTGCGTGCTGCCTGCTCCAGCTGGGATCAATGAAAACTGCAGTGGGCTTGAAACCCAAGGCCAGAGTGACCTCAATTTTGTGATCCTTTCATGTGCAAAGCTCTCATTGATGCTGAAAGCAGCACAGAATATGCAACAGAGCGGTCTGCTCTGCAGAAGAGGAGAATGAGGTCCCTTGACCTGCAGAATCTGCCTCTGGCTATGGGGCAGGTGTGAACACGGTCCAGGAAAACTTCAGCAATATTTGTATTGAATCTCCTGGGTGCTGTGCCTTGCAGAGAGTGCAGGAATAGACCTGGAGTATGTTCGGAAGACCCTTACTGAAAGAGTGTCCAAAATCCTACACAACCTGCTTTGGCTTACCCAGTCATAGGCCACATTTGGTTCCATCTGGTAACACATCCATCTCGGGATGTGTTTAGTGACCAGAAACTTTGGCATTTCTAGTCTTGTCTTTATCTGTTTGGGTAATTTGGATGCAGTCACTTTTACTGGGTCTCAAGAAGGTCTCCTCCATGCCTGACCCTGCCACTGGTGGGATCTGCTGGTCTTTTCTCTGTTTATTTCCAGCTCTGTAATAGCTGATCTGATCCTATTTCTGCTTCTGCCATCCACTGGATGAGAAATCATTTCCTTTAGTTAGAAGACCAACATCTCTGTTGTTTCAAGAATCTCCTGATACTGTCTCATCCAACTCTTTTCTCTTCTTACACTGTATGAATTTGCACCTCTTATTTAAGCAAAGAATGAGCAGGAGAAAACCCACCGAAAAAAACATGAAGTGGGACTTTATACTGAAGTCTGACACAGTGAAGGACAGCCATCTGTGCAGCAGCAGGCCCCGAAGTGCTACCCACAGAGAGGGTGCAGGATACAGCCCAGCTGGGGAACCCCTGCTTGTAAACCCTTGCCCACGCTGCAGGAGGAGTCACATGGAGCAGAGGGCAAGACAGTGCGAGCCAAGGCAGGACAGCTGTGCCACCAACTGTAGTGCCTGATCCCGGGAGAGCTGGTGACCTTTCTCGAAGGAGGAGGTGGCCACTTGGAAGGGTCAGGTCCTGCACAGTGCAGATCCCAGTGTCACCGACAGCCCCTTCTCCAAGTCCCCCTGGACACGGCCACCAGAGAGCTGGCACGGAGCCTGCTGCTGCCAGGGGAAGGCTCCTGCCACTTGCCAAAGATGCTGCTTTGGGACAGCAGTGATGAACGCGAGCCATTAACGAGCTAACCACGCCAGCATGACTTCATTATAAAGTTTCCCACTGCTGACTGTTCCTCTGATGCCAGCACACTCCTGGGGGACAGAAAAGCAGTCCCACCATGGCTTCTTCCCCTGTCTACGTGCCTGTCCTGAAAGGAACAAGGGGAGAAACATAGCTGAGCTTTGCTGGCCCAAAAAAAGTATTGCTAGCAGGTAGCAACTGCTGATGAGTTCATGCCATGAGCCTCCTCACTCGGCCTCCTCTCTGGGCCAGACCTTCCAGCCTCTTCCCAGCAGAATTACATTTTCATGATATAATTATGGAGATTGCTCTCATGAGGCTCTTGCCCTGTGTGATGCCTTACCCCTGGGTGCTCTTTGAGCCTCTTGGTCCTTCAGAGCAGGCACTGGTCCGGTGGAAGTCTTTGCTGGAGAAGCCGAATCGACCAAGAGCGGCAAACCCCAGTCCTGCAGCCTTTGCACATCTGAGACATCCACCTACGTGGTGTGGATGTGTGGGGAAAGCAAGACCTGGATCAGAGGGACAGCACAGACATGTGAAAATGCCTTCAGCCTAGAGCAGTGGTTTTCAATCTGTGGGCTGAAGGCTCTTAGAAACCCCAGGGCTGCATCAAAAAGCAGTAAAATTGCCCTAAAATAGGCAAATCAAAGTAATGTTTTAGCTACAGCCACAGATGGAAAACCCCTGGCCTAGGAGAGTCCCCCCACTGAAGTCACTCAGCAAATTGGCATAGCTGAGCAAGCCCTCCCCAGATTCTTTGCGGTGCATGTGTGTAGTTGCATGTGGGCAGCTGCCCATCCTGTCCTGACTGCGGTCTCTTTGTCACCCTGTAGCAGAGGAACTCATGGAAATGGATGATTCGAGCTCAGTGTATGCTGGCATTCTCAGTTACGGCACTGGGTTTATGATCTTCGTCGTGGTGCTGGTCACTGTGGTTGTCTTCAGGATGAAAATGCCTAGCAAAAAAGCCATGAACACCCCCACTGTACAGAAAGTCTCCAAATTTCCACTCAAGAGACAGGTAACAGAAAGTAGATACAAGATTCCTATTCCCCCCTATGGACATCCCTCTGTTTTGGTTTGGCTTTTTTCCACTCCTTGAAATATTCTCTCTAGGTGAGAAGCTCTACCAGAAGAACATTTCCCAGGAGAGACATAAATTGGCTGCACTCTAGGAGTTTAACCCCTTTTATTCATTTTTTCCTGTTCAAGTGGAGCAGTGATTGGTGGCAGCTGACTGGTTCACAAGCAGCTCCCAGGCAGCCACATTTCTGTCACACTTGTCCAAGAGGGGCTGACACTGCAGCCGTGGATGCCACAGAAAGCACATCTTGCAGGGGAGCAATTTAGTCCCTGGTGGAGTAGGGATTTTGGAAGCAAGAGCACCTTTAGTTGTGCTTGTTTCTGCTTTCAGGGAGGTCACTGGTGAACCTGGACCATATCTCATGGGAGTGGGAGAGGGTCCTCTTTCTCTGTGCAGTCAGAGGTGCTCTACCACGTGTAATTGCGGAGGGGCAGAAGCAAAAGGCACTGTGTTAAACCACATAGTGCTGGATATGGATTTCACAGCTTTGGCTGAAAGCTCATGGTGGATGTTTACAATGCCAGAACAAGAGAAATCACTTCACAACCTGTATGTGCTATGGAGATGCATGCAGAGCAAATGAATGGATTATACGTCCTGCCTCCTGGATTGCACTGGCTGACCTGTCTGTCATTTCCATCAGCTAAAAACCTGACCACTAATGCCTAGGTCATTGCATTGCTGCAAGGATGGGGAGAGAGTGGAGGGGGTGGCGGTGAGACTTCCCATTTAGAAATTACCAAAAAAGGTGTCCATGGGCAAAGATAGCTCAAAACCCCCTCAGTGGTGCTCTGCCTACCCTGGGAGTGATACAGTTGGCAATAACACTTCATTCGCTCTACCCAAGCAGGTGTCGTTGGAGTCCAACTCTTCCATGAATTCCAACACGCCCCTGGTCCGGATCACGCGTCTCTCCTCCAGCGACGGGCCGATGCTGGCCAACGTCTCTGAGCTGGAACTGCCTCCGGATCCCAAGTGGGAATTGGCACGCTCTCGGTCAGTCAACTCACAGGTCAAGGTCCCCGTTCCTGCTAGTAGTGTCACCACCCTGGTACCCACTAATGCGCCTGCTTGTTCCTCCCTCCAGCCTGACCTTGGGGAAGCCACTCGGCGAGGGGTGTTTTGGCCAAGTGGTGATGGCAGAAGCGATTGGAATTGATAAGGACAAGCCAAACAAAGCCATCACGGTTGCTGTGAAGATGTTGAAAGGTATGGAGAGTCCCTGAAAAGCAGAACAGCATATTGCGCTGGGGTTTTCCTCTCATTCCATCTCTTAAGGCTTTTATCGAAACAGATACAATAGAAGAAAGCAAGAACAGCCTCTCTTCCCCTTCACCCATGTAGCTTAGGGGTGAGGGCTGCCTTCTTTGAGAGCATGTGAAAGTATAAATGCCATAAGGAAGAGGGACTGGGAGTTAACCCAGTTCTCTGCCAAGTGATAATAGCATCCCTGAGAAGAAGGGGAACTCCATTTGCTGCCAGCCAACTCCATGAATCAGCCCGCTCCTTACTCCCAGCACTACCTGTTGTAGCAAAGGTTCATGCAACAAGCTCAAGTGGAGTTCCCAGAAATTCAACTCATAAACTCCTTTTTGAGGAGTTTCTTCACTTAAGAAACTTGATCCCAAACTCCTGAGAGTTTAAAGGCCAGAGATGGGGAAGTCACTGTGCACCTCGGATTCCGTCTCTGTTTCCTGTCCTTCCCCACACAAACAAAATGTCCCTGAGGAGTTCAGCTGGAGCAAGCAGGGCAGATGCCCCAGCAGTGAGCAGCCCGGGGCTGTTGAATGTTACTTGGGGTGATTTCTTTAAAAAAAATAATATTTCTTATCGGGAAAGGATTCACTTAATTTGGATTTTCTTCGGTCCATTCTGAAGTTGGTTTTGGAAGCAGGAATACTTCCATCTTTCCAAACCAAACCATTCATTTCAGGAGGGTTTCCCCCTCTTTTTTTGTTGAAAAATTGCAGCTTTTCATGAAAAAAAATGCATTTCTTGCTGTAGCCCCTTTCCCAGCTCTGACCTTCCACCATCGTTAGCTCTTTGCCCTTGAGGATGAGGGAGGGAAAACGATCCCAGAAAAGGGATCAAAATGATCCCAGTTACCAAAACTGACTTTTTTTTCTTTAATACTTGCCATGATGAAACAGAAAATGAAAGGCTTTATTGATTTCCGTATGAAAATTAATCTCCATGTATTTTTTTGTGTGTGGTAGAAGGTTTTGGTTTTATCTTAATTCTTCTTCCCAAAGTAGAATAAAAACATGTACTGCCCTATTTTGAGTACTCGTTCCCCATCTCATATGGCTACGCAGCAGTTGTATTAACTACTTCCCAAACCACTTATTTTCTTTCTGAGATTTTTTTACTTTCTTCTCTTGCTTTCTCCAGATGATGCCACAGACAAGGACCTTTCCGACCTGGTCTCTGAGATGGAAATGATGAAAATGATTGGGAAGCATAAAAACATTATTAACCTCCTTGGTGCCTGTACACAGGACGGTACGTAGCAAAGCAGCTCGATGCTTGCAGGGCTGTGGGAGGCTCAGGTTTGAATGTGTCTTCTGTGTAATTACCCACTGGCTGCCCAAAATATCCCAGATGAGATTTCGGTGGTCAGTTGTTCCTCCGCTGGATGCTGATATGCTCTTGATTGCAGGACCACTCTACGTGCTGGTGGAATACGCGTCAAAGGGGAACTTGCGGGAATACCTCAGGGCACGTCGCCCACCTGGCATGGACTATTCCTTTGACACCTGCAAGCTTCCTGAGGAGCAGTTGACTTTTAAAGACCTAGTTTCCTGCGCCTACCAGGTGGCCCGGGGCATGGAGTACTTGGCATCTCAGAAAGTGAGTTGAGAAACCTCATTTGGTAGAAACGTCAGACCCATGCATTCAAGGCATGCAGTTCTCATGTGTGTGTATGTGTGTAGGACAATATCAGGCAAAGCATTGCAGGCTTTTCCCTTTCAGAGATCAGACTTTATGTATGAATCATAGAATCATAGAATGGCCTAGGCTGGGAGGGACCTTAGAAGGGACCATTTAATCCAACTTCCCTGTCACGGGCAGGGACCCCTCTCAACTAGATCAGGCAACACATGGGGACCGAATGGGAATCAAACCAAATGGGAATCAAATCTTGGTGTTATCAGCACCATGCTCTAACCAACCAAGCTAACCGGCCCCCCCCATCTTGGGTTTTTTGCTGGAGGCTTCATCCGTATGCAGAAGTTCCCATATGCTGTTTGCATCCCTGAATGATGCAGCAGTACAGCCCACGCTGTCACCTGCAGGCCTGTTAGCATCCTCAAAATGCATATAAAAGCACAAGCAACCCACACCTTGACCTGTCCTCACCAGTTCAACCTCTGCCACTCTTAGATGCACAATCCTGAGGCTCGGGCAGTGGTGGTCGGGGTGAGCATCACACCACGTTGTGAGTTTTCACTGTGGGAGACGTTACGTTAGGCAACAGTCAGAAGCTGCACCCACCCCTGTCCCCCCACCACCTCCTTTCTGAGAGTGGTAAGGATGGAGAGCACCCACAAGGAAGCTGAGATCGTGGGTGTAGCACACGTTACTTGCAGCTGTCACCGGCACACGTAGGCTCGGTGGGAGCAGAGCAGGTGGTGGACGTGGCTTGATGGGTGGCCATGCCCACGATGCTTCCTGGGGAGCACTTTGCTGGCACTGAGCCAGCTGTGGCATTTGCTTGCATCATACCCTGGGACTAAGCTTAGTTTACCCTCACATCAGCAAGTGGAGAATCAGGCTTTGGGCTCATGAAGCTGTGCACCAGCCGGCGTGACTGCTTTTTGCAGGCAGGGAACACTGTGGCAAGAGCAAGTTCAGCTTCAGATGTCAGATGTGTTCGTCCTGTGACCAGAGTTCAGGATGTATGATTTGTTGTGGCTTTAAACTCCCTCTCTGCACAGTGCAGGCTAGTTCAGCTTCTTAGCTAACAACTGATGTATTTTGCCTATATTGGGAATGTCTCAATTTGAGGTTTTTTTCTTTCCCTCAAACACCAGCCTGCACTCCTCTTCCTGGAGGAAGCAGGGCAGAAAGGCAGCTTCACATCCCAGGAGGTGCCCACAGAAGGGCTGGCTTTCTCTTCCGTGCCTGCTTTTTGGAAAGCGAAGACACGTGGCTGTCAGTGCTGAGGCTGACAGTTGCGTGTTGCTAAGAGGTGGCTCTCACCGAGCATGCATGATGGGGCAGTTACACAGAAAGCAAGGAGTTAAGCAGTGCCCACAGCTTTACGAGTCAATGAAACGGCAGCTCATAAACCACACGGTGCTGTTGGTTCCAGGCGCGAGCAGCTAACAAGCCCTTATTTATTGACTTGCTCACCTTTCACAGTGCATTCATCGTGACTTGGCAGCCAGGAACGTGTTAGTCACTGAAGACAATGTGATGAAAATAGCTGATTTTGGCCTCGCTAGGGACGTTCACAACATCGACTATTACAAGAAAACCACCAATGTGAGTACAGAGTCACCGAGCGCGTGCCGTTCTCCTTCTGGCAGGGAATATAGCCATCCCTGCCGCAAGTGGCCCTAGTACCGCATCTCCCTTTCTAGAGGGGCTTAGAAGGAAGAAATCTGCCCATGGCCTTGTCTGGTGAGGGACTGTAGATAGGCTGGCTCCAGGAGTCCAACCACTGTCTGTTTTATTCCAGATAACTGCTGCTGCTAAAAGCTGATTGGGAGGTCTCGGCTCTGGCCAGGAGGTTTAGACTCAGAGAGACCTAGGTTTTTGCCAAAGGGGAATAGAGCCCTTTCCAGTCTGCTCCACTGCTGTTCATAAAGAGCCAACTTCTGTGCCACCACAGCCCTTGACAGAAGAATGTTATGTTTTGTACACCTGGAGCCACCTGGCTTTCATGCATTTCTGTCTTTTTTACAATTGAGCTCCACTGCCAAGGGTGAGAAGATGGTCCTAGGCAAGGGCCAAGTACCAGAGTCATTTATGTAGAGATGAATTTATGAATGAAGGGCTAGAGAGAAGTGTCTGGTTCAGAGGCCTGCAGCAGATGTTGAGCTCTGAGCAAAGGCTGTGGCTACAAGAGTGGAGCTGGCAGAGGAGGAGGTTGAGGGCGCAGCAGAACCTGCGGGCCTTGCGACTGCAAGGGGTCTGAATGTCCAGGCAGTCCTACAAAGCCCACCATGACCATACTGATCCTTTCCAATGTCACATCAGAAATCTTTCTTAATTGCTGGTACTTTTCCATCATAAAATTAATAAAAATTATTGGGAATTTTAATCACGGATCAGGTGGATTCTCCCTGTTTGAGCTGTGTTGGACAGCTGAGAGCATAATCCCATTTGTGCATCCTGCCTATGTCCCATCTCTAGTTGTCTCACAGAGGGAGGCAGTGGGTCAGAAGAGGGCAGAGTCCCCCATAGCCAAATTATGCCTCAAAAACAAAACAGTCCTTTCTGACCCCCTCCAGGGACCAAGCAAAGCCCTGAAGAATTAATGATTAATCTGGCCTTTATCATCTCATATTTCTCACATGGGTCAGCCCATGTTTGAGACCCTGATGTAGGATGTTCCCTTGGAAATTTGGGATCGGGCCTCCTCCTTTAGCCTCCAGCAGGATCAGGATTTGTTTCTTAGAGGATCTGGCCCTTTGCTCTTGGAAGTTTCCCTTCAAGTTCAGCCTAAGCAGGTTTGGACTTGGAATGAACTGCTTCTTCCAATCCAAGAGTCCGGGTAGTGTTGTCCCATGCTCTGCTGCAGGGCTCGCTGCACTTGTGAGCCATGGATCCTGTTCCCATGCAAAGATTTAGATGCTCTGATACACTAAACCTGCCTTGGCAGTGAAATATAGTCCTCTACAGAGAGCATTTACTGCAAAGACTGTCAGTGAAGATCCAGGGATCAAATGCTTTAATCTGTTTATGTGGCCACTACTGCTTTGCCCAGTGACCGGGAAGGCAGATGTGGTTGTTAGTGAAAATGTTTCAAACTAGATTAGAAAAGAGGATTCAGATGGTGCCGTTGTGGCTGGGGGAATATGCTGATGGGATGTTCCCATTGTCTTCCTAATTACAGGGTCGGCTGCCTGTGAAATGGATGGCTCCAGAAGCCTTGTTTGACCGGGTCTATACTCACCAGAGCGATGTGTAAGCATACCCACACTCTTTAAAAAAAAGGAAACGAGGGGGAAATCAACACCTATAGCACCTTAAAGACAGACATACTGCTAAGCACAAGCTCACATGCTGCTGGGGCAATGGGGATGCAGAAGCAAAGGATTCAGTTCCAAACTGCAGCTTTGCATGTGAATTTATTTTGCCATTGTCTAGTTGCTTTCAGCCATGGATCTCTAGTGAGCTGCTGAAAATTATTGGGAGGCAGGCAGGTACTTCTTGTCCAGTTTATAGATGAGGTGATTCATCTCGTAGTCAAAAACATTTGTGGAAAAAAAAATGCAGAAAAAAAAATAAATTACCCTCTGCTTCCTCCATGCTTTGCCCCAGACTGTTACAGTTCAGTTAAGTATATGGGATGAGCTTGAAATATTTTTTCTGCTTTTAGTAGAGTTGATCAGAGAATATTCAGCAAATCTATTCTCAGATTAATTTTGCCACTTCATTTATTTGCCTTTACTTTTAATAATCCTGTCTCGGCCATTTCGGTGCCTCTGCACGGTGAGCGAACAGCAGAGCCCACATTTCGGGTCAGTCTGGTGTCACATCTGAACCTTGCAGGGGCTGAAGCAGCTCAGCATGCACAGCGGCTTTTTTATTTCAATATTTGGTTGATAATGGTGTTTTTACAGTAATTCAGCAGCAAGCCTGCCTGCTTGCCGAGGCAATTGGACAAATGAATCTTTTCTGTTTCTGTATTTTTCACATACTTTGGCTTTTATTGATCTTAAATCATAGTTTCCATTCTTAGGTAATGTGGCAGCAGGCATGACAGATAAATCAAAGCTAGAGACCGGGAGAGCGAGCGTGCGTAAAAGCGAAACAGAGACAGATAATCCCTGTTTTTAAAAAGAAAACAGAGAAGGCAAAAGATATTTTAGAAAAAAAAGGACTTTTAACCAGAGCACAGCTGTGGGACTGAAGTGTGTAACATTAGTGCTCTGCTGATTTTTGTTGGGGTATTTTTCTCCCAGCTTGGCCAGTGAAATGAGTGTTGTAACAAGCAAGTTTTGGTATCAGCTTGCACAATTAGTGGCCTGTGGTTCCAAGCCTGCAATTCAGTGAAGCTGTGCATGAATAATTTGATTTGTTCCATTCAGTGGAGCTGGTGGAAGACCTAACAAAGAGCTGGGGGTGATAGATGGGCTGTCACCTATCTGATTAAATGCTCATTTCAATTTCAGACTTGGTGCCTGGGATTTCTTTGCTATTGAGTTGGATCAGCAGAGATCTCCAAGTAACTAGTAAAAATGGCCTAGGCAATTAGTCATGCTATTGATGACTTTGTTAGCTATGCATGGCTGCACAGAAATAAAGCTGAGCTGGAGCGGGGAAGGGGATATGGGGGGGCTTGGAAAAAAAACACCTCATTGAATTTTAAAGATCTTTTTCATTTCCAGCTGGTCTTTTGGAGTACTACTATGGGAGATCTTCACTTTGGGAGGGTCTCCGTACCCAGGAATTCCCGTTGAGGAGCTCTTCAAACTCTTGAAGGAAGGCCATCGGATGGACAAACCCGCAAACTGCACCCATGATTTGTGAGTGCGTGGTGGGGGGTGACCTCCTTGCCCCACTCCCCTTCCTTCTGCGGTCAAATACCACCCCAGGCTGTGGTTTGGGCTGCTGGGACATTGCCCTGGTGTGACGGGTGGCAGTAGCGCCGGTGTGTCATCTTCAGGGCAGGTCCTCCTCCTCCAGTGAGAGTGCACACACGCGTGAGATGATCAGTAATGAGGAGCATGTCTCCACAACACCCTCCTCTTTGCCCCGGCTGGCCATGCACCAAGGCCACCATGACTGGAGTTGTGTTGGCCATAGCTTCTCTCTGCTGATTTGAGGGTGGGTGGGCAGGTGGGTGAGCACTGCTTAACCCCACCATGGGTAACGGTCCCCTCTCCCCTCTCCTGCAGGTACATGATCATGCGGGAGTGCTGGCACGCCGTTCCCTCGCAGCGGCCCACCTTCAAGCAGCTGGTGGAAGACCTGGACAGGGTCCTCACCGTGACGTCCACCGATGTGAGTGGGGTGGGGTGGGCATGGGGAGGGGTCACTGGGTCCCCGGCGATTGACACCAGGCGCTGATGGGTCTGTCGCCCTGGCAGGAGTACCTGGACCTCTCGGTGCCCTTCGAGCAGTACTCGCCAGCTGGCCAGGACACCCACAGCACCTGCTCCTCAGGGGACGACTCGGTCTTTGCACATGACCTGCTGCCCGATGAGCCCTGCCTGCCCAAGCACCCGCCCTGCAGCGGCGTCATCCGGACGTGAGGGACCTCCTAGACGGACGGACAGACGGACCGACAGATAGACGGGCGGGCA
>NW_009733083.1:25822-26384 GCF_000703405.1 Apaloderma vittatum | reverse complement strand
TAAAAAAAAAAAAAAAAAGGAAAAAAATTAACTCTTTTTTTTTGTTTGTTTGTTCTTCCCCATTTGCTGTATAAAAAGTCAAGAAGCACTGTTTGGCCTGAAGGAACTAATCTCTTGCCAAGATGATCTTTCATATATGAAATTTTGAGGGGTTTTTTTGTTGTTTTTTTTTTTTTAACCAAGCAGAATGTTGAACCTGGGGGCGCTGACCTCCCAGCCTCCGCACTTGCATTTCGAGTGCCAGAGTAGCCGTTCTGTGCCTGCAATACGAAGAAGAGAAAAAACAAATCTTCCTTTTTAAAAAAAAACAAACACACACACAAAGAAGTGTAAAGAATGTAGAAATTCTTTGCTTATGCAATCTGTACATGAACCTTTTTGGTGGAGCTGAAAAGCCACGTTGCCTGCAGGGATTCATATATTTATAAAAATATCTATATTTTTGTTGTCGTCATTTTTATAGCTTCATGATCATACTACCCAGCTACATAGAAGGAATTCTTTTGGGAAGAATTAAAAAAAAAAAAAAAAGTAAAATGCGAATCACCACAGAGAAAGAAAA
>NW_009733083.1:0-25566 GCF_000703405.1 Apaloderma vittatum | reverse complement strand
CTGCCCCTTGACGCCAGCGGTTTGGCTCCATCTACGTGCAGTGACTCGGAGAAAGAAGTTACGGGTACCTGTAGGCAAGAGCCTTTAACTTATATCAAAAAGGTTTATTCCAGAGAATCTGTGTATATATCTTATAAATATATCCTGTATATATATAAATAAATATATTAAAAAAAAAGAATGTATAATACTAATGCAACATAAAGCAGAACTGAGAGAGAGAGAGTCTCAAAATATGAGCATTGCAATCTAGGATATACTGATCTGGGCAAAAGAAAAAGATTTTTTTGTTTGTTTTATATCTTCACAGTTTTGTTTTAAAAATTGTACCTTAACATGTATATTTGTAAAGTTATTTATAGACATTAACATATCTTTTCATCGTTTTAAATAGCATAGGGTTACTGTAAACTTTAAATTTCACCAAGCTTGAGGGTGGTTTTTTAACTTATTAAAAATGGAGAAAAAATATATTAATCAAGTTTTTCTTTTGTGTTTATGGGAAATATTGAAAGAATGTATAGATGTACAGTCCTTTAACAAAATACATTTAATGTTATAAATATATATATGTATTCGTTAAAAAAAAAATATTAGTTTATCCTGGATTGCAGTGAGCAAAGGTAAGTTTATTTTTCAATACATCACCAGTGGTTAAACCAAACAAATAGCAGCAGGGAGATGATTTTTACATATTTCAGAAAAACAGGGCCAGGAATTCTTCCATCAGTTTAACCACTGTGCATTAAGGGGGCGTGGGTGTTTATTTTTCTATTTTCAAATGAAGGTATTCTTTGTGGTCGATTTAATAACAAGTATGCAGCAAAGCGAAATGTTGACTTTGGATGGTGCTGAGTAATTTTTTTCCCCCCTTTGCCAGTTGTATTTTGGGCTTCAGAAATGCCATGTGAGCAAAATAGGGAGAAGAGTGGTGCTGTTTGCAGGAGAGGTGCATCTAACACGTTGGAAAATGCCACTGCTGCCTGATTTTCTGTGTTTAAAATGCTGTGCTGGTCTGTTCCTTGGTGTCAGATCCCTGTTCAGAAGCACAGGAGTGAAGGAGGGAATTTTAGCACGGATCAAGCTGACAAGGGGGAAGATTTGGGTGGGTTTGGTATTGCGGGGTTTTTGTGTTGGGGTTTTTTTTTATTATTTTTTGGTGGATGGTTTGGGTTTTTTTTTTTGTCCAGAAGAATTTACCTACTGCCACAAAGAGGAAAGGCAAATCGCATCCTCAATCCTTTCTTTCCATTTTTCTCTGGTGCATATTACATATCAATGTTTCAGAATAACAAGATGACAACATCTCATTTTAAGATTTTTTTTTTCTTAGAGCCACAAAATCCTTATCCTAAAATAAATAATTTATAGTTTGAGGTTTACTTCAGTGGAAGTTTGAGAAGGTAGATTTCTATAGATTTTTGTTTTGTTTTGTTGGAATAAAAAAGAATTTTTTGGTATTTTCTTACAAATGTCTGCTAATTGTGTACATTCCAAGTACTCGAAGCATTGAGTTTTCTTGTACTGAAAAAAGAAAATGTACAAAACTGTGCATGATTTCAAATGTTACTAGATATTATAAATATATATATATAATTTATTGAGTTTTTACAAGATGTATCTGTTGTAGAATTATTGACTTTAACATTTCTTATTCAATGCTTATATAGTTTTATAGCCTGGACTATTATCTTTAAAAGCTTAAAAAAATTTTAAAAGTTCCAATTTTGTTACATTTTA
The DNA here is from genome assembly GCF_000703405.1 of Apaloderma vittatum. Lineage (NCBI taxonomy): Eukaryota > Metazoa > Chordata > Aves > Trogoniformes > Trogonidae > Apaloderma > Apaloderma vittatum. The sequence continues at coordinate 23,826 of NW_009733083.1, read as the reverse complement.
TACTGTTGAAGTTACAATCCACAGGTTTGCATAGCGTGATTTTTTTCAAGGAGCAACTCTATTCAGTTTATTTTAATACTGTATTTCTGTGCCTGACAGCTGCAGCTGTCAAAGGTGTGAGATGAACACTAAATAAAACTATTCTGCTTTTGTTAACATGGCAAACTTACTTTAAAAAAATAATAAAATAAACACATTGTTAAATTTTGGGGTTTATTCCCAATTGTGAGGGTCCTTTGCAAAACCAAGGCTCTGGGATTTGTAGTGCAGGGAGGGTTTATTTTTTACAATGCTATTTGCAAGTGTTGGCCATCACAGGTATATTCGTAATAAATTTATAACAATTTTAGTTTAAGGGGAGTATTACTTCTTTGTTGATGGGTATATTTATATCCATGCAAGCCATTATGTGCATGCGGGCATAGAGGTATTTAATCCCCCTCTACTCTGCCCTGGTGAGGCCACATCTGGAATATTGTGTCCAGTTCTGGGCCCCTCAGCTCAAGAGAGACAGGGAACTGCTGGAGAGAGTCTAGCGCAGAGCCACAGAGATGATGGAGGGAGTGGAACATCTCAGTTATGAGGAAAGGCTGAAGGAGCTGGGTCTCTTTAGCTTGGAGAAGAGGAGGCTGAGGGGTGACCTCATTAATGTTTATAAATATGTCAAGGGGGAGTGTCAGGAGGACGGAACCAGGCTCTTCTCAGTGATGTCCAATGACAGGACAAGGGGCAATGGATACAAGCTGGAAAATAGGAGGTTCCACAAAAACATTAGGAAAAACCTTTTCACTGTGAGGGTGACAGAGCCCTGGCACAGGCTGCCCAGGGAGGTTGTGGAGTCTCCTTCCTTGAAGACATTCAGACCCACCTGGACGCGTTCATGTGTGACCTACTGTAGGTGATCCTGCTCTGGCAGGGGGGCTGGACTAGATGATCTTTTGAGGTCCCTTCCAACCCCTGACATTCTGTGATTCTGTGATATAGCAGTAGCACAGAGGCAGGAATTGCTCTTTAAACCTCTACCACGGATTTTGTCGAGACCAGGATGTCTCCCAGCGTGGTGGTGGTGCCCTTGGCCTTGCATCCAGCCCTGCAGAGGAAGAGGAACCCACCGCTAGGACAGGGGAAAGGTGGGTGCATCCGCAGCAAGCACCCAGTGCCTGGTGAGATGGGCACAAAGGACCTCATCCTGCCTAGTTCCCACAGAGCAAGAGGAGCTCAGATTTGTCTTTTTGGGAGGGGCTTCAGCAAGGGAGTTCCATAAGGCTGCTTTGCTGGTAGCACATGGTGCAGGGAGGTTTCAGCTTGGGAAACTAGGCCAATCCTGCCAGTGTTTCTGTATAATATTAACAAGTTCCTACAATTGATCCTGTTGGGCTGCATATCAGACACCTCAGTTTTTGCACACAAGTTTATCTACATAGGTATAGTCTGCCTAGAGTAGCAGGCACTTGTAGTTTTTAAGTATGTGGACATGGGAGTTGTATGTATGTGGGCAGGTTACATCTGCAGCACTAGGACTGGCACCATCACTGCTACCTCCTAGTAGAATGTAAAAACAAAAATACGTAAACCCACGTGTGTTTCAGGTCATTTCCTTGCTATTGTAAGTATAAAACATTCTTTCAGCAGTATTAAGACACACTGCATTGTGGGAAGAGAAGTCTTGCTACCTGGAACGGGTTGTTCCCGTGCTTTAAGGACACATTTTGCTGGCCAGCCCCATGCCCCACCCTGGCAGGAGCGGCTGTGGGCCAGGGGACAATCCCTTCTTGTCCAGGGCTGCAGTTGGAGTGTGACTAACTCACCTTTTGCTGGCTCATGTGGAAAAGGTTTCGTCACGGCAGGGCAATGAAGGTGTTTTGCACCATTTGCTGCCAGGACCTGAAAGGCAGGAGAGGGGTGGATGGTTCCGTGGTGTGCATACCCATGCTTTATAGCCTTCCAAAAAAAGTCCTCCAAGCACATAGCACAGAAGTCAAAGTCTCAAAAGAGGCAAGTCTCTGTCCTGGTGCGGTGACTGACCCACGCATGGAGCTGGCGTGATGTTTGCTTTCCCTCTTGGGTTTGATGATGTCGCTCTTCCTCTGCTGACCTTCACCCACAGCGGTGTTTGCTTGTGGGTTAGGGAGGAGGCGGGAATATTTTACTTTAATTGCCCTACAATGCCACCAGTTCTTAGCCAAGGATGGATATTTGGCCGCAGTGTGTGATGTGCGTTGAGCAACGTGCAAAACGATCTCAAGGAACGTTTGCGAAGTTGCAAGGCTGGACTGCGTCACCGAGCGACCATCCCACCACAGCTCATCCTCCCTGTCGATGGTTACAGCCTTCCACCCAAACTGTATGCCTTTTCCACATGAAAGAGTTATTTTTCAAAGCAGAGCAAATATCTTTTTCCCTCTGTGGGTGACTACACAAATAAGGCCTTACACTGGCCCCTGTGACCTGTTTCATAGCAACGCTCAAACAAATGACTGTGATTTATTTTTTATAACGTGTTCCCATTGGTCATGGCTCCATGGTGAGACAGGGGAGGATTTGGCAAAAGGAAGAGAAGTTCAAAGCCCTGCAGGTGTCAGTAGGAGATGGTAACTAGAACTAAAATAGCAAAGTTTCCTGGTGGACGGTGCCAGTTAAAACTCTTGAAGGAATCATCTCCTGCTGGTGGACTCCTCTGAGACAGTTCATCCCTCCCAGAGGCCACGTAACCTGCAGAAAGGGAATATGGAGACATGGGGTGTGTTGATGTGAAAAAGGAATATAAAAGGTGAATGATGGATCTGCTTAACATCACAGAGCTGCTAGCAATGGGAGGACACGAGGGAATGGCCAGAGGACATGTCAGTGCTTTTTAGGGCTTCACAGCACAGGACCATGGGCTCACCAAGACAGAGGGAAGGAATTTGTCACTCTTGTCTGTACCCTCTTCTTCCTCCATCTTCTCAGCCATGCTAGCTCTAAGTATGGTTTCACTTTCTCATGCATCTCATTTAGTTTCGCTGTTTCATCACCATCATATTGTTTTTCCCAAGCAGCATCATGGGTGTAGGCAACATGTCAGGCAGAAGAAGCAGCATGCCCTGCCCCAACAAGTTGGTTATCTAAAACTAGGAAAGAAGTTAGTGTCCTAGCACACGGTGATATAATCAGCTCTGAGCCCTGCGGGGACATTTGTGCCCACATGCACCACTGTGAGATCAGTTCTCCTGGCTGGTGCCCACCAAAGTCCAGACCATAACCATCGTACCTGTCCCAGGCCTTTTTTGAGGGTTCTGGCAGTGTGCAGGAGCAGGAAGTGGGAAAACATGCAAGCAGAAGAAAGATAACTTACCAAATGTGCAAATGGGATTGGCCCAGGAATGATTTTGCTAAAGGTCAGAATCCGCATGTACCACCCACCAACCATAGCTTGCTCCAGCGCAGACAAAAGTGGCTTTGCCATCAAGGAGAAAGGACCCCAGCTGACAGGGGAGAGAAGGGAGAAGAGGCAGTCTGGTCTGTCTTCCAGCTGAGGTCTACATTCCAACAGACATTGAGCACTGAACTCGAGCAGTGACAGCAAGATTTTGGCACCAGCAGGGTTAGGGACCTCCAGACCTCCATGGTACTGGGGTCCGCTCCGTAAGCATCGTCAGAAAATCAGCTAGCACAAACTAAAACTGGTGCTGGACAGAACAAGACAACACCATGGATAATCAACATATTGGCCTCTCCAGTGGTAACACACCCTGTCTAGTGAAATGCCAAACACACTCACGTCTGGGGCTGCCTCACCACCTGAGAGCATGCTCTGAGGTGGTACCACTGACTGACATCAAAGGTAGATATTGTGTTTGAGTTCAGCCCGTCCTGAGCAAAAGCCAATGTGGATATCAGGATATTCAGAGACTTCCAGATGTTAGAGACTGTATTAAAAAGCAGGTTGCAAGCAGGAGTGGTGAAACTTCTTACCTTTTGACTCATACTGGCAAGACCTCTCGATAGGCAAGGAGGAGAACTTATAGTATTGATGGCAGAAAATCAAAGCTGAGAAAGGCACATCCCCTGAAGATTCTGCCAGACTGGTAGAACTGGGCAAAAGAAAACCAAACAAATTCCTACAAGCCCTCACTGAAGCTGCCTCAAGGAACTATTCGCTTTGGAGCAAATGCAAATGATCACATCCTGCACAGACGGAGCATAAAGATCTGTGGAAAAGTGTTACCATGGACTCCTGACATTCTCATGCACACCCAAAACAACAACCAGCAGCTTGCTACTTTCCTGGGAGCTGGCATGTTTACTCTCTGAGATAGCTCTGGTTCCACCAGAAACGTGTAAACTCAATTCAAGAAAAACAATTCCATATCTTCTCTATGTAGCACCATGGATATCTTTTTTCCCAATATAGGAAATGACTTGTTCAGGAAATTATTCCTTGTGCTGGCCCTCCATCAGACACTTACCTAGTCTGCTCAGCAAGGCAGAAAATCCATTTATTGGTTCCAGCCAGTCAATGTTGGTTTTACCGTTTCCGCACCAGTAATATAAAGGAGGCAAATACAATTTTCTCCCAAAGTAAAAATTAGCTAGACTTTGCAGAAGCTGTTTGCAAGCAAACCCTGGAATTAAACCTGCTTTAGTAGTACTGACAGATATTTGTTTTAATCGCAAGAGAGATCTGCGTTCACCCTCTTGTGCCTCCCTGAAGTGTTTAGCTCCCTCAGCTGTTTCTGTCCTCAGAAGATGACAGACTCATAGGTTATGGTGCTTGAGGCCATTGTGGAGGAACAAACTCAGCTGAGTACTGACAGGAGCTCATTGCACACCTCCATTACAGGGTCCCAGCTGATCATCTTCCTGTCCTGGAGTGACACGTACACGTCTTGCACATGGTGAGAATACGCACGCAAGTGCTGACGTGACATGGCCAATGCCCATCACACCTTCACCACACCATGAGGTCTGAGCAGCTAGACAGGATCAGCTCTTGAATGTGTCTAACTGATTCAGTTTGGCCAGTGGCTTCACAGGAATCCTAGTTCTCTTCCAGTTTTAAGTTTTTGCTAATACAGTCTCCTAGGGGCGTCTTCTTTCATTTGCTATGAGTGAAGAGTTTGTCTTGTCTTAGCAGACAGCAATCTGGCCTCCATTGCTCACCACCCAGTCCAGCCAAGGGAACTATAGTAGAACATCAGCTGCATCACCATGGACCTTGAGCCCTTAGGAAATGGCTGAACAGGCACTGCTGAACATGTCAGCAGAAAGGCACTGAGAGGTTTGGCTGCTGAAGGAAATGAAAGAAGAGCAGAAACGGGCACATGGCTGGAGAAAGCTGTGTCAACTTCGTAAGAGGAGGGAAAGGACCAAACTGCCAGATGATTTCCTAAGAAAGACGCAATACCTTTCCAGGCACTTGTGAGTTCACACACTGGGAATGTGCTGCGGTCAGGAAAGGGCACTCATTTGCAGCCTGCACGTGAGAATTTGAAAGTCGTGGCTGTCTGAGTGTCATCTCAGAACTCTTGTTATACAAGCAATTCAGATCTCCAGTGATTAATTTTCCTTGGACAGAAACCATGCAGCCAACTCTAACCGACATGAGAGATGGAGGAGGCAAATTTTAGGACTGATTGATCTGGGCATTTTAAAACGTGTTTGTGGAAACGCCCTCATCAGTATATACATTCCTACCTAAGGCTTCTGTTGAAAGTTTATGGCTTGCAAATTAAAAACTGCAAATACCTCCCAAAGGCATTTATGGTCAAACACTTGCAGAACACCGTGAAAATCCAGCATCAGACCATCTTAATGAAGCCTTGCAAACTCTCCCTCTTCAAAAAAATCATTCCTGCAACAACCCGCATTGCCTCAGCCTGAGGTGTACAAACACCCAACTAATAAAAATTATCTGTCAAGCAGCCTTTCACAAATTACCCAAGGAAATATTCATACCTCAACAGGAGAAATGACAGAAACCCCTGAAAATTAGGTAATGCCTTTGCGAGTATTATCACCTTCCAAATAGCCCAGGAGAGAAGGTGTGCAACATACCGCTGATGACCAGAGACTTTCAGCTGGCGAGGCAACCACCAAGGTGTGGAACCATCATACTTGGCTCCAGAGCAGCACCAGATAAAAAATGCAGATAAATGCAACACACGTTGTGAGGCTGATGCTGAAAAAACACCAAGGTCCAGAGAGGGGAGCGGGTCCAAGGCTGCAAGTGAAGGAGGCGAAGGAGATTCCGGCTCTCCTTGTGCAGGCTCAGCAAAGGTGTTTGTGGCGGGTGAGTGGAGCTGACCGAGCTCTGAACCTCCTCCAGCCCAATAATAGCAAAAAAAAGTGGCTTTTCTGCTAAGATCAATATCCCTACGGAGGGCAGGCTGGTGTACCTGGATCTGTGCCAGGTGCCTATCACTCCCCTTTTCTCCACAACACTGTTTTGTCCCTGCTAGTTAACAAATACATAGTTATTAATATATAGTGATGTCTATATGCTTGCTAGTTACAATTTCAGCATACCAGGAGCTCTGCTGTTAGGTAAATATTCTGGGAAAATGGATACTTTTAATATTACTTACCAGTTTTATTGACATTGACAACTAAGGTCATCACTCCACCTGAAATTGGAGGAAGTCTCAGCTGTGCTGAAACATTTTGGATACACCTCTTCCACCTCCATCTATGTCTCCTCTAATTAGCTAGTGCTGAGACTTTTCATCAAAAGGGTTTCTGAGCATAGGAGATACGTGCACACTTGCACCACATTTGGGTTTTATTCCAGTTTATTTTTTATTTGTGAGGGTCACATTTTTTTCTGTTTTAGAAAAATAAACAGGAGTTAAGAAACCTGAGCCAGTGGGAGCATTTGGGTATCCAATCCATTTCATGCAAAGCCCCACTATCAGCTTTCACTCTTTGAGAACAATTTTAATAACACTTCCAGGAATTAGGTTTACAAAAAGCAAGGCTGTTATTAGATATTCAGAAAACAGAAGGGTAAGTGCTGCATTCATTGCGACACTACAACGCTATGTTGGCACAGAAATAGTCACGACTTTTCCATTGGCCTTCACTTAAACGTAAGAGTTTAAGATATTTTTACAAGGTAGAGAAAGGGCAAGACATTATTGTCAAAAGGGGTGGGTTTGAGGTTACAGAATCCAAAATAATTTTGGTTGGCTGACCAAAAGCTAGTTAATTTTTCAGAATGCACCTCTATCTTCGTGTAGGTGGTACCAACTCCTTTCTGCCTTGCCCAGATGGTGTATCACATAGATTTTATGAGCAGGGGAAAGCATAAGAGCAGTACGAGCCCAAGGAGAGCGGGCAGCTCTCCAGAAGGGAGACGCTCATCCTCACCATTAAAGTCAATCCCAAGAAACCATGTAAAAGGTCATCATTCTAGTTGTTAGACAAAATCTCCAGCAAAGCCAAGGGAGGTTTACCTGTGTGGGAGGGACTGGAGAAGTAAGGATTCTGTGCGTGTGTGAGCATGTAGAACAGGGCAGAAAAACAGTTGTTTATCCAACTTTAAAGCTGAGAAATGAACAGCCAAGCAATGCAGTGTTAGGGTTGAATGCTGAGCTGTAATTTGGCCTCCCAGTATTTAAGTGTCAGCAATGATGGGTTTGCATATCATTATGACCCCATGCAATAGGCAAGATCTGTGAATTGTGCAGTAGTTGGGGTTGTTCAGTGGCAAGTCAACCTGTGATTATCCTGCAAGAGGAAAAAAGAAATAAAAAAAAAACAACTAAAAGCAACATTTTAATTTGAGACCTCACCATCCTTACAGCCCCATGCTTTGCCCTTCGTTTCCAGGTCTGCATGAGCTGTGCCTTGGTGCAGGGGTCACTTCACCTTCTCAGCAGCAGAGAACAATGCCTAAAATAAGACTTAGCCAACCGCAAAGTGTTTCAGCCTGGATGCAGACACCCAAATAAGAGTCCAAAACTGTCACTGCCAATTTTAGATCCAGCCTGCTCTGCAGATGGGCACCGAGGAGCTGAGTGTCCCTCACTGCCTGTGCAGCCCCGCACACAACACACTGCAGGACCAGCCTGCTCGATTCGGCATCTCCTAGGGAAGCTGTGTCTGCACTGCAGTACCTGATTTTTCATTATTCACTCAGTAATTAGCTGGTTTGTGGCTCCTGACCTAGCATGCTCCTTGTAGCTGACACATAGCAAGCCAAGTGCCCCCTTCCTACAAGTGCAGGATCACCCATAAATGCTGCTGGAGATACTCCCTTACAAAGCCTACATCACCTCTCGGGATCCAGCTGTGCGAGGCAGCCAGGGAAAGCACAGTCCCACAGCTTCTGATGAGAGCTTTGTTCTTCCCTTTGAGAAATGAGAATCTGTGGCTACAAAGTCCTTGTGCCTTTCAAATGTTCCAGCTTATTTTGCATATAATGCTGAATGATCAAACCTAATGCTGATCTGGCCTTTGTTTATTTATCATTCCTCAATGTCCAAGTGATATATTTGGCTCAGAAAATGGATTTAACTGTCATTTCAAACAGCCACTAACTACAGTGATTGAAAACTAACACTTTATTGCCACCTCAGAGGAGCCAATGGTTCACATTAAATGTTAGATGAGGCGAAACATCTCAGTTTAGTCTGGCTATATGTTTGTCAGATTTCTGCGCAGAATGCACACATGAGCAAGATACAACCAAGACAGAGGAAATGAGATATCACCAAGCTCTCAGTAACACTCAAGGAGCGTAACCCACACCATTCATCTTAGGTACCTTGAAGTTCAGGTACTGACGAAACAGATTTTGCATAGGAAATCTAATGTGCAGAAAATGGGAATTTCAGCAGTGAAATAAATTATTAATCATCAATCACTCTCTTTTCACTTCTTAAGGGTACTGAAGCAAGAAAGACTCTTGCAAATTTAGTAGAGCAAGAGCAATGTAAGCTTAAGGAATGGAGTGAGTTGACAGCACATCTTCCCAGTACACAGAGGTAGACAGGGTCCAGTGACAAGTGGGGACACAAAAGGGGATTTTCAGATCTCTGTAAGCTTTTACTATGATCCCAAAGCTGCCAAACTTGAGAGGTGAGTTTCTACAGCTAATTACTGCAGTTTACAGACACAGAAATTAAGGTATATACAGTCTCCCATTATGGTGCAAATCAATGCAATAACTTCAATAATTATCTGATCGTACATGCAGCACACTGCAGCAGTAGCCCTAGGAGGCAGGAACCATGTTAGCATGCAGCAGTAGATTAGCTTCTGGGCTCATCAGCCTTGCCCGAGTGAGGTGGCAGAGGTATTTCATATCTTTTGACCACTCCCTTGAAAAAAAAAAAATAAATGGCATTTTACTACTGCCAACTAGCATGTGGATTTAGCTGGCTCATCCTCAAAAGCTGAGGTTTGAAACTTCTTTTCTTTTTACGGGCATTTTTGCTGCCTGACATTAAACCTCACATGGCTCAGTGTTTGCTTCTGAAAGCCAAGTACTGTCTTTTGAGGGAGGCTACAAACAGGACACAGATTATCCCAGTAATCCCATGTCCACCCATCCCAATCAGCTTCCTCAGCAGGAAACCCCCATACACAGTATTTCAAGGATCTGGGCACACTCAGGCAGTTATTTTTCCTGCAATCCTACTGCATTTATGACTCTTACGCTGGAGTATACCTAAGGCATCCAGCTGCCCTCGAGCCAGGGCTTTACCTCTGCTCATTCACCATAAACCCCTGTTGTTCTGTGGGAACATCTGCTTCTTTGTGCTCCACCCAAACACCCCACACATTCTTCAGAAATTTCTCTTTCTACAGGTCTGGCTGCTTTTTGCCAGCAGCAATATACAAAGCTAAGAAAAAGTATTTCACAGGAGGGAAAGCGCGTTCCTCAAAAATTATTCTCACTGCAGGATGAAGAGGAACAAACTAGCACTCCTGCACTTTAGGAAACTTGTTTGCAAAGGGAAGGAAGATTGGCTGAGTCAGTTAAGGTGAAATACCTGCTGTTGTTTCTCTATAATACGCTTCAAAAAGTGTCATTGGTAATCTGTCCCCATCACTGCTGGACTAAGTGACTGGGTTCCGGTACAGCACCCTGGGAACCATGCTTCCTCCATGTAAATCCATACTCAGTGAGGGACTAGGGAATGGGGAATGGGTTTCTACCTGTAATTCCAGCCTGACTTCTGTAAAATAGGCAGTGAATTTGATGCTGGTTTCCGGCCAACGAGGACAACTTTCTTTCCTTATCAACCTGGTGATAATCCACACCTGACACCAATGACTGAATTTGCATGGAAGAGCATGAGTCCTGCTCTGGTGGGCATGGTAGAAGACACTGTGTTGTGCTGGACAAATGTAGGATACAGGCTTTATAGAAGTTTTCTATGCTAACAGATCCTTACATTAACAATTCCAGCCCAAAGAAGTAGAATTTTTAATTCTTATTACTTTGCCGATGTGATGGTGTTGAGTCATAAGCTGGAATTGATGATCTCAGAGTTCTTTTCCAGCCTCAACAATTCTATGATTCTGTCAAAGTCACCAGTTACAGCTCTTTTTGTCTAACTTCCCATTGTTGAATTTGTGGGGGTACTTGCCAGGGACTGTTTGCAGCTTTTCTTTGCAACTATAAAATCTAAACATCATTTAATATCACGGCTGCAGCATCTGAGGTTTCACAGAAAGGAAGCAAAGATGATGGTTACCAACTCTGCATTTCACTTGCATTTAAGATAATGTAAAATTTATGGAGTTTATAAAAAGGCAATTTTCAGACATGAAAATACTTGTAAATTTTGGAGAACTAACCAGTGGTTCAGTTCTGACTGCACTTGCTACCCTTTCCTTCACTCCAACCCTGGCATTGCTTGGAGTAGAACAGCCTTTTAGACGAGTGGCAACTGGCCACTAAAACCTCTGTCAGAGCTGGTATTTCAGTCACTCCTGTGCTTCACTTTTGATCTTAAGCCATATAAAAACAAGCAAGTAAGATCCATGTATCTTATCAGCCAGGCTTTTCCCCTGTGACTCCCAGAAGTGGTTCCCATTGGAAGCAATGTGCTGATTTTGGCTTGCAGGAGAAGATTAAGGCTGAACAACTGTTACAGAGTTGTTTAAACCTGGTTACAGTTCCATTTCTGCCATGTTCAATAACCTCAATAAATTGCTTAATTCCTCTGTAAGATTAAATGGCTGATTGTGCATGGCTTGCTCTGGCTTCCTTGGTACCAGAATGGTAATGGTGGAGTTTCAGCTGTGAACTGGGATTACCGATAACTGGGAAGCTGGTAACTGCCATGCAGGTACAAGCTGGAGCTGCATGGGGTGGCCTTTGCACCCGTGTTGGCCTTAGAGTTTGGTGCAATAATCTTCAAAATCCATTTTCCTAACTCAGTCTAGAAGATTTACCAAATGCCCTAGAAGTGTACGCACTGCACAACATTAGGCCAGCAAAAGCAAGGAGTCGCACCTGCCAAGATGTTGGAAAAGAAATTGAGGGAGCAGGTTTTTCTCTAAATTCTCTGTTGTTCCCACTAACAGTGCCATTGAGATAAATGAGTGAGTACTCTCCTCCAACAAAATTCTCTGTAAAGCACCTGGTAATTATAACGAGCACAGACACCAACTAGAGTGAATCAGTTATGTACTTTTTCTTGTCTGGAACTACAGATTATGTCTACAGTGGAAAAGTTCATCTTAGAAAATATGTTCATTAGCATGATTAGATCAACACCACCACTATATTCAATATTACTTTGCCTTTGGCAGCAGCAAGGACAGCTGGGCAAAGCAGCAGTTAAGACGATGCTAGTTAAGGCATGTCAAGTTATAAACTTTCCAACATAAGGCACTCTCCCGCAACAGACAAGCCACGGCAAAGGAAGCAGTTTCGGTGGTCACTGAATAAATTGAAGTCTGTCTGAGGTTCTATAAATTGGATGGGTCAGCCCTCACCCCAGTAGGAGCCTCTCATAGCAGGGGCAGTTACAGGAGCAAGCCCCAGAGCACCATGCCACTGGCATCAACAAGAGGTCTGCACACTCCCAGCAAAGTCTGAAATACAGAATCGGGTATTGCTGGGAGCTTCAGCCTGTCTGGGGAACTCTTGGAAGCTGGTTTCCAGCTAGCAGGAAGGCACACCTGCTACAACAGACTCCTTCAACATCAGATCAGTCTGTGGCCATGCACTTGCTGCTGCCACACTCACAAGCATGGGCCTCCTCCATGTGCACCTTCACAGACCTGGAGGCACCCTGGTTTCCATCAAACTGTGCTCCTTCCACCCCGGTCATGCTTTCTCAAATTTGGTGTTGTGGTGAAGGTTTCGGTTGTGAACACTGTCTCCCACTATTCACTTTAAAAGCATTCTTACTTTCAAATACCCCCTCTCTGGCGGTTACAAGCGCTCTATCTGTGCAAGCAGGTAGTTGGTGAGGTGCAAACGCTCTAGCTGAATATCCAACATCAGAAATAGCTTCTTGGTCTGAAGAAACTAATCAACCTTGCTGTGCCTGTAAGATGTGTCCTCAAATTGTTCCTCATGCCTTACATAGGCAGGGACAAGTGAAAAGTGTCTGTTTGGTCAAAAATACACATACACACACTGTAACCCTTACAGGACATGTAGAGAGACATACAAATTCACAGCAGCGCACTGCTGCAGCCGTGGTAGGAATCACCAAAGGTCAGTCTACACAGCAGTGTTGGAGCAGCACTGGAGTCCCAGCTGGTGAGCACTGCAACCATTTGGGCTTCACTCAGTGAGCTATAGACTATGCAAAGCCAACTCTGCCAATGCACAGGCCAGCATCAGAGGTCTCTGAAGGTTGCTGTCATCATCTGAACTACACCCATACAAGCTCACTTACCGTGCATCAGGATAGAGGCACCACTGGCACTTTCCCCAGCTGTAAGCCAGTCGAGGTGCTGTCAGTGGGAATTGTCCTGCACAGACTCTGTCCCATCAGAGGATTCCCCAGACCATGGGAACTCTTTTCTTCAGCAGCTTAGCCAGTTTTTCTAGTTTGCTTTGATTGCCGTAGTGGAACAGAGCAGCTGGTATGGCTACTCTGGCTGACTGACTCATACCTGGCCTCCTAGGAAAACTCTACCACGGGAGCAGACATGAAAGTCAGTATTTCAGAAAGATTTGCCCTGACTTGAAAAAAGAGCCTGGGCCAGCAGCCTAAAGAGTCTGTGCAGCAGAAGTTACTTTTCCCTTGCGGTCAGAAGAGATTTTTAACAAGCATTTCAACCTTTCCTTATCTGCCAGTCTAGGTGCTTTTATAGATCCCCTCAGCAGAAGGTCTGCATGCTGCATAGATATGCCCGGGTTAGTGCTTTCTCTTCCCTTCATTTTGAAGATGGCTAACTGAAACATAGGCTAGACTAGATAAAGGAGCAAAGACTCTAAAAGACCCTCCCAGCAGAGTGAAGGTGGGAGCTTAGCCGAGCACCACTTCAGGACGCTCACCCAAAATCTCTCTGTTCTCCACAGTGGAGTGCCTGAGCACGCTGCCTAAATACCTACATCCACAGCATATGATGCTACAGACCAGCATCCCATCTGTGGTCCCAAGAGGAAAGCAAATCCTCTACAAATCTTTGTGAACTATTTCTGCCTATAAAAATACAGAAACCCTGCACTCCTTGCTATTAAAAGGCAAAACTTGGTTATCTACAGGGCTACAGACTCTGCAGGCAATTATTTTCCTTTAGTCTCTAAGATTAACTCTTGTTTACACCTGTAGGTCTTTTTCCCCTTGACAGGTATCAAATGTTACCCAGAGGTCTACAGAGTTCTCAAGAAACCTGCATTCCCAGGTCGCAATGCCAGAATACAAAACCAATTTAACTCACCGTCTTTGAAACCCTGAGGCTTCACATCAACCCCCCACTCCATCTGCTGTCTGCTAGCCACACGCCTTTGCTCTATTTGCTATCAGACTTTTCCAGGAATCGATTCAATGCATTTGATCAGCAGAAGACTAATCTACTCCTTAAAGAAAGGGGCAGCTCACTTAGGGGCTAGGAGTCAGCCAGACAGAGAGGTGGCTGGCAAGTTCCAGGGCTCAGAACGGGCTGTGAGACCACATTTCCTGGAGAAGAGGTGGGAGGAAGGAGTGAGCTAGGGGGTTGTCCTAGGTGAGCTCTTGGGTGGTCCTCAGACGGGCTTTTGGGTTCTCCTAGGAGGGTATCCTGGGTTGTGCTGGGAGGGGTTCTCCTCGTCCTTCAGCGGTTCTCCATACAAATGTGTAGGCTAGGTTTACCATCCCATGCCATGACAGAGGCGAGGGGTTTCCTTCTCTAACTGTGAACAGAACAGGAGGCAAGAAACCCCAAGCTGCAGGAGGAGCTTGCAGCCTGAATCTGATATGTAAAATGTCCCCAGCAGAGTCATGAGCCATACCAAGAGAGCTCCCCTGCGGCATCAGAAACAGCAGCCCCACAAGAGAAATGTCTTTCCAGTCACAAGTTTCAAAATTATTTCTATTTGCATTGCAATGAACTTGCCACTGGCAGGGGTTGAAACTCAGGAGTTAATGTACTACAGGTTTATGGCAAATGAATGCTTCTGGAGCCATAATTCACATTAATTGACAGAAGCTGTCTACAGTGCTATGAAATATGTACATCGTAGCTGCAAAACAGGAATCTCTGTGTGCAACAGAAAACAAACAGTGCCTTTTGCTTCTAAGCTCTGTGATTACTTCTCTTTTTCACATCAAATAAAAACTGCTAGTTATGTTCCCATCTGAAATGAGGTGTGAAGAGTCAAAGATGCATCTGTTACAAACCGGCCAAATGCAGGAACTGGAAGAGGAACGTACCTGGGCAACAGCCCACCATCCCCAGTCACCCCACACTTTGATCATAAAACACACCGAACAACCAGAGAGCTCAGGGCAATGAAAATCATCAGGTAATTACCATTTGCGTGACCCATTTTCATCACTTCGTTAAAAAAAAGGGGCCAACTGGGGCAAACTGGCTTAGCTCTGCTGACTAGAGCACAATCAGCCCCCTAAGATTTATCTGCATGAAAAATGCATATATTCTATGAATAAATCCGCTTTTAATTACTGAACTGATTTATAGATATGTTTAGGAGGATATGTTCAGTTTCTCAGTGAGGGAAGCAGTGAAAACAGTGAGGGGATGTACCCAGGGATCTCTAATGGGAGTGCTGAGCCATGGATAAGTTTTTTAGAAATAAAGGCTTGTGAAGTGAATTTTCCAGTGTTGTATACGGAGGGACTTGAAGGCAGCAAGGGAAACACTCCAAAAATCTCAATTTTGTCAAAATGGGTCACCACATCAAAGTACTTTTGTCCTGTGAAGGCATTTGAGTTTGGCAATGTATTTGGTGAAGATTATCTGGAAGTTTGAGGAATTCCTAGCCTAGAGATTTTTCGCCCCAAACCAGTAATGTTAAGGAATTTCATTTTAGGATACCATTCTAAAAGAAGTCTGTCCTGTTCCTATGATAAATGGAAATCAGCTTTGAAGCTATGAAAGCTGTCACAGACAGAATTATCTGCTGACATCAATAGCTCTAGGGAACAATGTTCAGCCTTAGAAAATCCAACCAGACCAACAAACCCAACTAATACAGTTGTAAACAGAGGGTTTGTCCTCATTCCTTTCTGTTAATATTACTGAACACTAGTAACTTCAAGGAAATGTATTGGGAAGCAAAGTCCTCTTTCTAGATTATACACAGAATTTTTTGCCACCATTGAACACATGGGTATAAAAGAGCCTAGGGGTGGCCTTAAGGAAAACAGGATCACCAGGTTTCTTGTCTTTTTGCAATGATAAGCAACATGCCAGCTAACCCCACCCAGCACCACCATCTAAGGCATCTTTCCATCACCTTCTCTGAGACTGTGAAAACCCTCACGGACTTCCCATTGGCCAGGATTCCTTCCCAAAACAGCCCACTGCCTTCAGCAGAGTTCCCATCCAAGTGAGGTGTTACACAGCTCCGGGCTGGATAAGTAAGTCCTGGGCAGGTGTGTGTTGGGGCATCACATGAAAAAGAGAAAGTAAGAAATGATGTTGCTCAGTCTGGGAGACTTCACAAGGCTTCATGGGTGCTGTCACACAAAGAACGGTTCAACTAGGTTCTACTAGATTTTGCCCTGAAACAAGCCTTGCTGTAGACCTGCCTAAATTTTCAGACCCAGAGTCCAGTTTTACATCTTGCACTCCTCATGCATCAGGAAGAGCAGTGAATATCTTGTTATTGATTCATTAACAGCAGGACTCTGCCACACACACATCGGGTTGTTCCTTATTCCCAGGAGGGGACCTGGTATATTCAAAATGAGCATCTGAGGATGAAGGTGCTGCGAGTGAGCTCACCAGAGGCAGGATTCAGCCCAGACAGGACATTATTACTGAGCCTTAATTTAGCCCTTTCATTAGCAGAGCTGTTCTGCTGGTTCGCTCCTGCCTAAGCAGTGAAGAAAACAGTGAACAACAATTCCTTCCCCAAAAGGCCTGAAACCCATGAGCCCAGCCCTGCAATCATCACTCCCACAGCTCCTCCTTGACTTACACAAGCAGTTCCACGTGTAGATGAGGTTGGAGGATTCTTTGGGATGAGACCTCAGGTAATCCTGACCTGACCTGACTCACAAAGCGGGAGGAAGGAGTTCAATCCAACTGGCTTGAGAGGTGTTTCATCTTGCCAGAGGTACCTGATGCCAGTTCCTTTGAAAATAATTAATCACCTTTCTGATTAAGTTTAGATACTCTTAGATGGGCAAGGAGAAATGAGTTGAAGCTGAAGACTGTCAGAAAGGAGTGGAAGGGGAACAATAGGTGTCAGGACAAATTGTTTACATTTGGAAACTCAGCTGAAAAGAGTTGTTAAATTGTACAAGGTTGGTGTTCACAGCTAACAGCCTAGCCTGTTTAGAGCTTTCTTCTCCCACCCCAGTCTGGATCCTGAGTGAAAGCAAACAGGGCTTTTCACTCATTTTGAACCTAATCCTACACCATTCAAATCATTAGACTCAAGTTCACAGGTGGGGAGGGAACTCAGCCCCCTATGTCCTGCCTATCCTGATTTTTTTTCATTCCTGAAACATGTCAGCTAAAATATTTGAACAAGCAGGTTTACAAATCCCAATGAGGACAGAAGGAGCTGCTTTTTAGCAGGTGTTAGCAAGAAAAGATAAAGCTGCTCAGTTGAAAATATGTCATATTTGATTTGGAAATGTGTCCGTACAAGAGTGTTAGCACCTTCACACCGAGTCAGAAAAAGCCCTGCAGGAGGAGAACGGCTGAACCAGCAAGAAGAGGGAGTTGGACCTTGTTCTGAGGGCAGTCCAGTGCTGCAATCCTTTGAGTAGGGGAGAGAAAACCGATGTCCTCTAACAGGAACATTTCAAAGCCAAGGGATTTAGGAAAGGGCTTTGCAATAGCCAGCATTTTACACCTGCTCCAAGCAAAATCTGAGGATCATGTTTGAGGCAGCTGCAGCCACACAGATTCTTTTATGCATTAAGAATCCTGAAGCTGATGCTGCTGTGGGAGCTAAACTGTGTTCAGCAACAGTGCGACCACTACAGGAGCCACACCAGGCTGGACAGAGCCAGAGAGGAAAGGAGTCACCTCCCAAGAGCTCAAGCAGTCCCTGCTGCTATAGCTGCTTTGGCGTCTGAGTTGGCATTTTGGATTCTGCACACTCAGAGAAAAACCCAACCGAGGCATCTTCATGTCCCTCCAACAATACCCATAGCAGATCTTCAACCACAGGGTTCGCTTGCCTTGTTTTTCTCCATGCAAAGTGGTTGCACAGTCCCGTTCACTTGGCATTTACTCAAGCAGCTGCTGATACTACAGTTCTAAAGAAACACAATGAAAAGGCTGGGGCAATGTACAAATTCACTTTAACGTGGAATGAGGGACCAGTTAATCTGATCCCCAAGGAACACAAAGATATTTATTTTCATGACAGTGTTGTGAAGGCTCCGATTCTAAGACAAGAACAAGCTCTCATCTCTTGGATCCACATTCCCTCTGTCCAGAGATTCCTCAATGGCCAGTTTTGAAGCCATCTCTCAACTTGCTGCTTTGCAACCAGATTTTGTATTTTGAGCCATCTCTCTCTTTGGCACAAACAAAGGGATATAAACGCAATCCGTGGAGACACCTAACAGCAGCAAGGACAATATGAATTAGGATGCTCAGATGTCTACTCTGTTTCCCAGGCACACCATGGTTCCCCTCCCATCAACAAATCCAATGTGACACATCGAGTGGATCATCCTCTCAAATGGCTCTAAAGGGTTATTAAACATATTTACAAGGTCTGAATGGAGTTACAAATAATGAATGGCCTGTACCAATGCCTCAGTATCCAAGATAGCGTTCTAGAGCTATATCCCAGTCCATAGGTTGCAGGAAGAAATATTTAACTTGTGTACAAGTTGAGCAGAACTATGAAAGTATAAATTCTGATAGTCCTCTGACTATTAACGTCAGTACTAATTACCGTCACAGCAGCTTTCACTCCAGCCTGTTCCTCCAGTTCTGTACATTAGCTCACTGTTTCCTGAGCAAAAGCATTGCAGCTTTCCCTGCCTTGCTGCACAGCCCTGCCAGGTCTCCTATCCCACCTCTTCATGCTCTGTGCCCCGGGTATCCGGATCCTGCTGTGCTGACCCCGCGCTGGGGCAGCTGTAGTTGTGTTGCCACAATATTGGATTAACAGCACAGGGACTCTGAAGGTATTTCACATTTTTAATTTCTTATTTGATTAAAAATGCTGAAATCCACTACATTTCCAACATATTTAAGTGGCTGATCAAAGTTATGGTGCTGTACATGACGAGAGCTATCTTCTCCTTGGGTAAAATAAGAAAAAAAAATATTTCCTGCCCAAATCCACTTGGGATACACAAGTTCCCTGAACAAGGACTTCTACCATCATGTAATGTCAGGGCCAATTGAACACAGTGTGCCAGCACGATGCACAGCAGCTGCTGGCATCTTCACCAAAAATACATCCTGAGGCAGAGGTGGAAGGTCTAGGCACCATGGCAGCCACAGCATCCTGCCAACAAACAGCAAAAGTGGACTCAGATCTTTCTTCAGGGTGAGGGTACTCAAAGATGTGGCTCTCATGAGCCTGCCTCAACTACCATCCTGAGGAAAAGCCTAAGGGAGAAACCTCCAATATGGTATTCAAGTCATCTCTGCAGCCAAGACAACCTAAGTGACAGTACAAAATAAGAGCAGAAAAGGAAGAAGCGGTGGAGAAGCAATTTTCTAAGAGACACTGACTATACCAGGAGGCTAACACTTTCCAGCAGTTCTGATTTCCATTTATTTTAGGAGGGAAAAGCAATTCTTAGAGGCAATAAAACTAATTCTAAAGAAAATCCTTCCTCCTGGCACTGCTCAGGGCTTACACAAACAGCGGTTCATTGCCAGCAGTGTTGCTGCCAAGGTGGGACGCATTGGCCACAGGGACCAGCACAGCAGGGCCAGGTTGGGCACTCTGGCTTGTCTCTGCCCACAGACTACAGCTGGCAATGGGATCCCCTGAGAGCTCTGGGCCAACACTATGAACAAGAGAGAAAAAAGGATATGGTTACTCCTGGGCTGAAATGGCTTTGTCTCCACGTAGGAAAAAGTTCTGAGTAGTTTTGGAGAAATAGTGTAGTGTGTCATCAGCCTGAGCCCAGGTGAAATAACGTGGCAATGCAAGCTCAGACATGGACCCAGACCAAACTCCAGGACCCTGCAGAAGAAAGATGAGTCTGAGTGTGGACAACAACCCACCAATACATTTGTGACTATAAAAGACCCATACCACATCCCTGCCAACCTTTCTGAGCTCAGCCCTTTTTGCAGTGCTTTGAGCTTGGTCAGCTGCTCTGACGCCCTACATTAGTTGAGCATGGCCAGGCAGCCTGAAATACATCAAATATAACCTCAGCAACAGACAGGCCCCTTTTGGAAGGAGTTTATAGTCTGAATACACCATACAAAGGGTGCCTCACACCACAATGCAGGTGGTTCTGTGGTGGGAGGCTCTGTTAGTCAGGCCAAACACAAAATCAAATCTAAGATCACATTGGTCCTCCAGAAGTCCAATGACTCAAGTAGATAAAAGGAGCTTCCCCCCTGAGACAAATAGTTCCTCTGAGCCATCTAGGGATAGATTTAGATACACGGGCAAGGCAAGACAGAGTTGGTATATCATCTCTGTGACTACATGGCAAAGCAAGGCAGCTTGTCTACCACTTTGGGACGTGAGAAGGAACAAACTCTGCTATTACGCTCAGGGGCAGGATGAGCCTCATGTGGCATAACTTAACAAGCCCTTCCAACATCCTGAGCTGTGTGGCTTGGTCTTCTCTAGTCTCTACATGATGGAGCCAAAGCAGGTAGGTTGAGGATCTAGTCACCAACAAAGTGAGGTAGACTTAGGAGGGTTAAATGAGAAAAACAGTGGAGGATGAGTTGTTTAAAGCAAGCCTCATCTTTTTCTTTTGCATTGTAGAGTACAGCACATCACAATTCCTGACTGGCAAATATAAACACTTGTGCAATCAAATGGGATAATAGCATCAAGTATGGCCATTTTAAGGAAACTGAATGGAGCATAATACATTTAGGTTAAATATCAGTTGCGGTTTTCAGAGTTCCTTTAATAATGGAGTAATTTGTCAAAGGAAAATAAAGGAGTCACATTTCAGAAGTTTTTATGATCAATAGATGAAAGAAGACAAAATATATTTTAGATAAAATCCATGGTTAATAGGAGGGAGTGGAGGGGCTATTATTTTTTGTCCTTCATAGTTCCTATGCATGCTCAGCTTTTTACCCAGCAGGATTTTCTCTCTGTTAACATGTTAATATTATGACTTCATGCTTCTCTGAAAGATACAGTTCAGTGAAACACAGAGTAATGAGCTTAACACCAAAATAAATGAGTGAAGTTCTGTGACCTCTGTATTTTATAGGGGATGAGACTAAACGATCTAACAGGTCCTTCCAGTCCTACCAGCTGAAACTCCATCAATGAATGACATTTTAGAAGTGATTTTTACTTTTGGATCCCTTGCAATTCTTTTTGTACCTTTAATGGGAGAGAAAAGAGGTTTAGGGAGGCCAGGTTGAATTCAAGATCCATATAACAACAAATATGTAGATGTACAATGTTTTTGCTGACAAATTGAGGGTATCATGGATCAGCAGTTTTATTATAGTCTCAGAGAGAAAAGATCAAAAGACAGATCAATGCATCAGCTTTTAGTTGGTTTTAGATGGCACGCTAAGGGATTAAGAACTCAAAGGATTTCCCTTCAGTCTCAGAGAGTTTCCAGAACATATAACAGTTTTAGGTGAAATTATAATAATTAACTTGAGATAGCATGTTGACTGGAGAGGAACATTGCCAAAATCAATTTTGCACATCCCCAAATACTGATGTTTGAATTCAAAGGGAAACTTGCTTTAATTCACCCGCAAGTTTATACAGGTTCAACCATTAAAAGGGAGGTTGGTCTTTGCAAAAAAACATGAGCTGAAAGTTGTAACTCTTCCCAAGTCAGATGAGGAGTAGTCCCAAGAGGATGATCTATAGTGCAACAGAAAGAATGTTCAAACATACATGGGATCATTCTGCCATGCAGATAGACACGGCCTCTTAAAACTCTGATAATTAATCAGTGACAGGATCGTTAATCAGCACTTCTGTGTTCTTAAGAAATCCTCAGGAAACTGGTAAATGTAAATGCCAGGGCTTATTTTTTGTAGGCAACTCATCTTTGATAATGAATAGATGGACACTTGGCAGGAAATAAAGTCTCAGACCAACGCTGAAATTTTACATGCTTGTTAAAGAGCAGCTGTATCTCAGCCAGCTGGGATGGTCCTGCTACAACAATCATAGGGTAACACCACACAGCCTGCATTGGATAGAGAGCAAGGCTGTGTTAAGAGGAGAAACAGACAGTTTTAAGGTCATGAGTAGATGTTTTTCAAACAGAAAATATTCATTCCTTGTTGCTCCATATCCAAGTGAGCAAGCAAAGGGGAGCTCAAATATCTGCACTGGCCAGGCATAAGTTGTATTCAACTTATTTCAACGTACATTCCTCAAACTTCAAACTGTCATTACTTCCTACCGCCCCTGCAGGCTGCTTCACCCCTCGAGAGGGTACAAGGCAGCTGGAGAAAGTCATTTCATTAAAATAAAACCACCAAAAAAATCCACCAAAAAAAATCCCATAAAGCAAGCATCTAGGCTCCAGTTTGAAGAATTAGACAGTCCAACAATCGCCGGGTCAATTCGCATTAAGCTGAACAAAGAGCAGACGGCAACAAGAAGATGAGCTAAATGGCTCGGTGGCTGCTGCCTGTCCCTAATTCTCTGTTGACTTTCGCCAGAGCCTTGTCAGAGGGGGGGCTGCAGCATTTGACCCTCGTTTCCAGGCGCAGGCCAGGAGCTGGGGACACATGCGGCAGCATTAAATAGGCGACTCCGTCCCTGCGTGCCCCGGCCCTGCCATGGGTGACTGCTCTCCCCAGTCAGCCTATCAGGAATTTATTGCCTCTTCTCCATCACCCGGCAAAGAAACTGTCACACAGATGTTGGCATTGTAACTCATTCAGTGTCACCGTGGGGTTCTCCGCCATTGTGTCCCCCAACAAAGGGCCGGCATTCAGGTCAGGGCATGGCGGGGGCTGCAGAGGTAGCGCGGGGCCGGGGCCGTGCTGATGCGCTCTTTGTTGCAGCTACTTGGTCCAGGGTATCGCCTGCCCTTGCACTCCCCAGCGCTGGAGGCAAGGCCTGGAGAGGAGCTGGCAGGAAGGAAGGATTTTCTGCCTTTTGTGGGCTCTTTCTGTGCTATTTTTGTTCTCCTGGACAGCTTTTGTTGCCCAAGGTAATGATCCTTGGCCCTTATTCATATCTCTGCTTTTGTCCTGGGGCCTTTGTAGGCAATGCATTGGGGGTGAAACCCGCCAGAGACAGCACCAGGGCCAGCCCCTGCTGTATGTACAGCTATAAATAACTCCTTGTGAGTTATATAGTATGAAATCATCCTTGTCAGAGTATTGGCAGCAGGTTGTGCAAAAGGTTTCACAATGATACACCAGATGCATCCCGGCTCCAGAAAGCATCCCCAAGAGCACGCTCCACTGACCGCAGGGGTGACGGGGTGACGAGCAGCATCCCAAAGGCTGGTCAGGACGAGTCATCTTCACAGGCTGTCCCACAGCCATGTACTGTCTTCTTTAAGTGCACTCACACCTCCATCTGCAGGGAAGGCCAAGACAAAGGGTTTCCAGGAGTGATGTAAACCAAAGCAAAACCCTACCCTCAAACTTCTGCCGAACCTCCTGGGGTGATGCTCTCACCCCTTCTTCCCACTCCTGTCCTGGTGCTTGCGAGGTGATGAGATGGCAGGAAATGTGGGCATGTGCTATTTAGACATACTCATACATGCACATAAATATAAAAAAGCAAAACCAGCTTCAGCCTTTAGAAGAAGAGGATCTCCAAGAGCACGTCTCTCCTGCCCACTGCCAGAAAGGCAAAACGCCACAGGGACAGCCCGCAGTGACAGCCCTCCACACTGCAGCCTCCCTCGATGCCCAGCGTCAGCTTTGCTCCTGCTCCCTACACAGAGTTTCCCCCTGGGCTCCAGACCTGCAAACAGTTATGCAGGTTCTCACACGCATAGTATTAAGCATATTTGTTTTTGTTTTTTCAGGTTCAAGACCACAGAGTATGCGTTCCGCAGGGTAGGGAGGCTCTGCTCTTCAGACATCTAAGGCACCACACCCAGCCATGAGGAGGGATTTTTTACATATATA